>NC_077233.1:137249574-137424574 GCF_027887165.1 Monodelphis domestica | reverse complement strand
TTTATGTTCTACTGGAGGAAACCACATGTGCATGATGTCTTTATAAAATATATTCAAAGTATTGGAGGAGGAGGGAAGAACATCAAAAGCTAAAAAGAATCAGAAAATAATTCAGATGCAGAAAAATTCTGCCCATCTCTCACCCTCAATATCCTCACCAACCCCTAAGTGCTAACCACTGCTACAAACTGGCAGATAAACCCATAAGCCTGGCACCTGCGCCCACTCGATGGCCCTACTTCAAGCCTAGCATCCCAGGAAGCAACCCTCATGGAGATTCAGCCCGGCAACAGCTTCTGCAGGTGCTGCAGTCACAGCCACTGAAGACCCAGAAAAGGAAATTCTCACCACCGCCAAGTGGTGGTGCTAAACAGTTTAACGTCAAAAACTGATAAGCTTTTTTAGTGGAAATCACTAAAGAAGAGACATTACGACCAACTTTGCTGCTGCATACTAAGGAACATGGTATCTTCCCATCTGACTTGCAGCTGAAAGCTTCTATATATGTTGTTTTCCACATGAGAATGTGAGCCCCTGTCTTTCTTTTTCATTTTTATCCCCAGTGCTTAGCAAACTGCTTTGCACATAGCAAATATTTAAGAGATTTTTTTTATTCATTTGAGGCTCAACTCAGATGTCACCTCCTCCATGAAGCCTTCCAACTTCACGTTTCTCAAATACCTCATTTGGTCTTCTCCTTTGTATTATTTCACTCTTCTTGATATTACAGTTATTTGCACATTTGTATCCTTCCTCCTAGTTCTTTCTTCCAATCCTTCTTGAAATCAAGGTTTGTACTGGAGCCATCTTTGCATCTCCATCATCTAGCAAGCACAGTGTGTTACATGAAGCATGTGCTTAATGAATGTTTGTTAAGTTGAATAACTCTGAGAGATGGAAGGTACTTTAGATATCCGTCAAGGCATATGAGCTATAAAAGCTACTTTTTTCTTTTTTTTTTACTCAGATATTTTATTTTCCCAACTACATGTAATAATAATTGCCAACATATGTTTTCTGATACTATAAGATCCGAATTGTCTTCCTCCCTTCCTTCCCTCCTCTCTCTGTGATGGTAAGCTATTTGATCTGGCTTATACATGTATTATCATGCAAAACATGCTTCCATATTGGTCATTGTTATAAAAGAATACTCATAGTCATCAAAACAGTCTGGTACTAGCTAAGAAATAGAATGGTGGATCAATGGAATTAGATTAGATACAAAATATCCAGGGGTAAAAGTCTTAGCAACCTAGCATTTGATAAACCCAAAGATCTCAGCTTTTGGGATGTTTACTATTTAACAAAAACTGCTGGGAAAACTGGAAAACAGTATGACAAAACCTAGGTATTGAGTAATACCTCACATCCTTTACCAAGAGACGGTCAAAATAGTTAAATGATTTAGATATATAGAGCAATACTATAACTAAATTAGGAAAACACAGAATAGTTTACCTGGCAGATCTTTGAAGAAGGAAAGAATTTATGACCTAACAAGAGATAGCAAGTACTATAAGATGTAAAATGAATAATTTTGATTATATTAAACTAAAACGCTTTCATACAAACAAAAACAATATAACCAATTTAAAAGGGAAACAAAAACTATATGATAAACAAATTTCTCTGATGAAGATTTAATTTCTCAAATTTATAGAGAACAAAATCAAATTGATAAGAATACAAGCCATTCCCCAATTGACAAATGTCAGAGGATAGGAACAAGCAATTTTCAGATGAAAAAAATCAAAGCTATCAATAATCATATGAAAAAAAGGTTCACAAGCCCCAGGCTAAAAAACTCTGGATTACATGATCTGAGGATCCTTTCAGCTCTATATTTCATCTATGATGATTCTATGAACATTGCCCAGAGAAAATCTGGAAACTTAAGAAAGCAATGAGATGTGTGGGTAGAGACCCAGAGAGAGAATGAGTAGTGAAGGTAACCACCCTACTCTTCTCACTTGTTTCCCAAGGAGGAGAGACAGGTAAGCCAATCAGAGGAACTAAGATGGGGAAGTATGAGAAGGCTAAAAAGTAAGGCTCCCAAACCTATATTTTTCTCTCTCTACCCTTTCTAAAACCTCTACCAAAATAAAACTGGCCTACTCACAATCCTCTCAGTTACACCTATAACCTTCCTGGTGTAATGAATGAAAGTAAAATTTTTAAATGTAATATTAATAAAATATTGTGGTAGCCATTATAAAATTTACTCTCATGTCAGGAGTCTGTGAGTAGCTCTTAACAATGTAATTTTAATAAAAATGGAGATATATGAAAAAGGGAAATGAAGGAAGGGAAAGAAAATCGCACCTAACTTGAAAAATATCTAAGCCAAAATCCCAAGCCCACCAAGCTGCCCACAAAAAAGCCCTCCAGCACTGACAGAGAGAGAGAGAGAGACAGAGAGAGAGAGACAGAGAGAGAGAGAGAGAGAGAGAGTGATAGAGAGAAAGAGAGACGGAGAGAGAGAGAGATCCCACTCCATATGCACACAAAAAATGGGGTCCAGGGTAGGACAAACTTAGGGAGTAATTTCTAACATCACAATCCCCTCTGTGATTCTATTGGGAGATGAGCATGTTGAAATCTCCCAGATCTACATGCCTAGTCTCCCCAATGAAGCATTACAAATAACCAGCTTATATCTCTTACAAAAGGTGCATACAATATTGTACTATCTAATGGGAAATTACAACAACTAGAGATATGGGAGAAATAAAAGAGAAAGAGAACAAAACTGATGATTGGTAGGTGCATTGACAAAAGGTCAATTAGGTGGCAATCTCCTTTGGCATAAAAGTTTACAATCAAAATAAATGTGTTCAACCCACCCTCAGTTCAATTCACTATATTCCAAAGTTCACTCTGGATCTCCCAATGCAGTATATGGCCCCTGCAGGCTTCCCCATAGTATTTTCTCCAAACAGTTCACTTTCTCGATTTGAGGAGTTAACAAACTTCTTTTGCTAAAATTACACCCAAACAAGAAAAAAAAATTTTAATCTTGAATTTATAACAATTATACAATCCCCCCTGAGGAGGGAGTTGACTAACACTAGAATCATCCCAGGATACATGGCTGAGTTAGGGGGCGGTATGTGGATATAAAATTCTAAGTAATCAAGACTATGCCCATAACAGGTTCTTGAATCAGGCTCCAATTAAAGTGATGTATGTCCTGCAAGCCTGTAGGATAATTGTAACTATGTATCGATTACCCATTGGCAGCCAGGACTACCGAAAATTGCCATACTATAAAAGAAAGAAAAGGAACTAGATTTTGAAGCAAAGGGGAAATATGATTCCCTTGTCTGATTTTACCTTCACTCTCAGGGAAAAGGGAGCCAAAATGGTGGCCAAACTGTGGTACTTGGGAAATCCTGCGTCTGACGTTGTCAAACAGCTGCTTCCCTGAACCTCAAAACAAGTTCTTTGTTTTGGTCCAGATTCTCATCAATCCCACTGGGATTGGTTGGTCTCCTTGACCTTGTGCTTCTCGGCACAGTACAGTGGCTCTTTTGTGATTCCTTCTTCTGAAATCAGACATAATTATTAGTCAAAGTCCCATAATATAACAATTAATGGCATGTTTCTATAGTCTAAAGTTTTTTAATATCAGCCCAGTGGTTGAGGCTAATCTGTCCTTTTGTTATTTCAAAAACTACTCTTCCAGCTTAGGGCAGAGTAAAAACTCCAAGCTCCTGAATTTAGCTATGAACAAATTGATTTAAGGAGAGTAAAAAGTGAAGAAAAATGAAAAAGATTGAGGGTATTCATTAAACCTTTGTGGTTTGCCAAATGTAATAAATAAAGAGTAAATTTTTAAATGTAATAATAATATTCCTATATCATTAATTACTATTGTCTGTCTCATTCATTTGGCAATTAATCACTTGCTGCCTTGTGACACCTATTCATTTGCCTTTTCTGGCTTGTATTGTTGTTTAGTTTTTCATAACTTATTATCTTATTTCCTTTACTAAACTGTGAATTCCCAGAAGGTAAAGGCAGCATCTGGTAGAGTTGAATCCAGAGAAGACAATTAACATCAACAATTTTCTTGACAACAAAGAAGAGCTCAAGCATCTCTGAGCTGAACACAGAGCCTCCCTCACTTTTTCTATAAAATCAGATTATGACCAAGAACAGGAAAGATAGAGTGCTCCTAGATCCCAGGAGGAGGATCAATATCAGGGGAAAAAAAGAAAAAGATAGATTTAGCCACGAGAGGAAAGGCTAAGCAGAGAAGCAAAAGGCCTTTTTAAATGATTTTTAAATTGTTTGTTTTTCTTGGATTTTTAAAAATCCCAGTTCAAAATGTAGCATCTTAGAAAAAAAAAACACTTTTAAAAAAACATTTCCCTTTTCCCCAATAAATAAATCAGTGCTGAAACCTAGAAAAATAAAGCCAGCAGCAAAAAAAAAAAAGAACCAAAAAATGGCCTGCTGATTTTCACAATTCTTGACTTAATCTGGCTGTGCTCTTCAGGTATCTCCCTCCTTTTGAAGACTAGTTCCACATCCTCCATTCTCTCCCCAGCACCTTCCACTTTTCATCCACTTCAATGAAAATGCATTTTCCAAGAGCACCAGTAATCTATTGCCTTTTCTCGACTTCTCTGTAGAATGTCCCCCAGTATATCAACCCCTCTCTCCCTGAAAACCCTTTCCTCTTGTTCCATTGATTTTTCACTTGTTCTTCCTGTTTGTGACTATAACCTACAGTTCAGTCCTTGGTTCATTGCCTTTTTTACCTGTACTTAGTGACTCTGAGAACTCATCATGCCCCTTGGTTTCAACTATTGCCTTAATGTAGACAACTCCCCAAAGGACCTTTCTACTCCAGAACCAAGCTCCAATCCCTCATCTCCAACTGCCCACGAGGGACAATAGAGCTAACTTCAGGTTTTTTTTTTCCAAGATGTACCAGGGAAGAGGGTTAGATTTGCCCCAAGGAGCAAAATGAGGAGCAATGGGCAGACCTTTCGAAGTGACATAGTTAGACGATGTTAGAATAAAAACTTCCCAACCATTACAGCTGCTGCAAAATGGAATGGGCTACCTTAAAATGAGGGTGCTCTTGATGCCTTTTAGAAAAGGGTAGGGTGAGGTACCACCGGACACCTATCAGATGAGCCAATATGACAGTAAAGAAAAGTGATAAATATTGGAGGGGATGTGGCAAAATTGAGACACTATGTACTGCTGGTGGTGTTGAGAACTAATCCAACCTTTGGGGAGGGCAATTTGGAACTATACCTAAAAACAATGTATACTCTTTGATCCAGTAATATCACTACTAGGTCTGTATCCCAGAGAGATGGGGAAAAGGGGGTTGGACCTACTTGTATAAAAATATTTATAGTAGCTGTGGTGGCAAAGAATTTGAAATTGAAGGGATGTCCCTCAGTTGGGGAATGATGGAACAAATTGTGGTATGTGATGGTGATGGAATACTATCATGCTGTAAGGAATGATGAATAAGATGTTTTCAGAAAGAGCTGGAAAGACCTACATGAACTGATGCTCATATAACTTTGAAAAATGTGTGGAAATTTGTTACTATATGTAATTTATAAAAAATAAAATATCTTTATCATTAAAAAGAGGGGAGGCAGATGTATGGCTCAGTGGATTGAGAGCCAGGCCCAGAGATGGGAGGTCCTAGGTTCAAAGCTGGCCTCAGATACTTCCCAGCTGTGTGACCTTGGACAAGTCATTTAACCCTCATTGCCTAGCCCTTACCACTCTTCTGCCTTAGAACTAATAACCAGTATGGATTCTAAGATGGAAGGTAAGGGTTTTAAAATTAATTTTTTTTATTTTAAAAAAGAGGGGTAAAAAGATAGGTGGCTATTTGAAGGGATATTAGAGAATTCTTTTTTTCAGGGGAGGGTTGGATTACATGATCACTAAGGTTCCCTTCAAATTAAATTCTGAAGTTTCCACTTCAATATCTCAACTAAAACATATGTGAAAACGAACTCATTTTCCCCATTTTCTTCCCAATCAATATTTCCAATTCCAATCAACAGCACCACTATTCTACCAACCTTTAAGCATTAGCATAGTCTCTGGCTTCTCCTTCTTTTCAATATCCTCAGTTGCATCAATCACCAAATCCTATTGATTCTCCTTCAATATGCTTCTCCTCACCCTCATTTTCTATCCACCCCAATGACACCAAGCTAATTTTGTCCTTTGTAAGGATATACATACCTAGGTATTACTCTAAATGCTTCCTGAGTCATTTTTCTGGATCCAATTCTTTCCATCTCTAGTCCCCCCCTACATTTTGCTGTTGATCAATTTTCCTAAAACATTGTTTATAATTATTATATTTAGTTATAGTTATATTTATATATATATTATATATATATAGTTATAATTACTAAAAAAAAATCACAATGGTGCACTGGTTCCTATTGGATCAAACCTAGGTTCCTCGGCTTGGCATTCAAGGCCACCATCAATTGGTCCCAACTTACCTAGGCATCTAGGGAGAAAAATGGATAGTGTGCAGGACTTGTAATCAAAAAGATCTAAGTTAAAATCTGCCTTAGATATTTACAAACTATGTGACCTTGTATTTTTTTATATCTCTGAGCCTCAGTTTCCTCATCTGTAAAATGGAGATAATAATAATAGCATCCAGGTTCTTTTGAGGATTAAATGAGATAATATTTATACAGAGCTATCTACATGCTAGCTATAGTACTAATCAGCCTTCTCTTTCACTGCTTGCCACCTTCCTGCCAAGACAATTTCTTTTCAAGAAATATGGATGCTGGCCTAATTTCTACATTTGCCTTTTGTTTTAATTATTCTATCTCTTCTGCAAGGAAGTGAATTCTTATCTCCTCTCTATGTATCCAAAGTGTTCCCACTCTTTAAAAGGCTACTGCTTCTACAAAGTCCTTCCTTGGCCAGCACAGGATGCACAGATGTCTTTCTCTGAACTCTCACAGCACATGGATCCTAATTCAGCAGATGCTAGAAAACTTAATATTGCTTTTTTATTTGTTTCATGAATTTCTGTTTTATCTCCTTGACCAATTACTTAGCTCTTTTAAAGTAAAGATCATGTTTTCTATTTCTTTTTAAGATCATAGATCAGGTGGTGGGAGGTACCTTAGAGGACCATCTGTCCAGCCTTTCCTTCTCACCTCCATCCCCCAGCCATGTTAAAAATGAAGATATAAAGACTTAGAGAGATTAAGAGATTTGGCAAAGGACAAAAATATAAGGGAAAGAGCTAAAATTTGAACCTTGATCTTCTATTTGTGAATTCATTTCTCATTTGTTCCACAGTACCAAGGAGGAATTCAATGAATACCTGTTGACTTGAGCCAGATTCCTCAAACTGGTCTTGAGGGGACCTGCAGATGGATGTAATCTGGCTCTTAAAAGCCTATTCCATATGCATAGGCCACACTTTGGATTTAATTAAAACAAGGCTAAGTTAATAAAAGCATATAATCAGGGAAATGGGCTCTTAATTGAACAAATTCTTCTTCTTCACAACAGAATCATAAACCAATCTAAAAATTAAAACATTTGTTAATGGTTCTTTCTCTGCTGCAGAATTTGGTAAGAGATCTGTCTTTAGTTCTGTTAGATATACTTAGATTGATTGATATGTGGGGTGGAATATTCACAATCTCAGAGCCAGGTTGATGGAGACAAGCTGGGGTACATTCATTCTTAAATACAAGGAACCTTGGTTATCTCGTAAATTTCTCAGGGTTTTGATACATCTAAAAGAAAGGCAAATATCCAATCCAATCCAACTAACATTGATTAAACATTTGTTAGGTGCAAGGCACTGGACTAGGTGCCATAAATATAAAGTTAAAATAAAAAACAAAATTATTTAAAAAATTTTTTAACTTCACAAAATTATAAACCTCTAAAATTCCTTCCCTAGTCTACAAAAAAAAAGTTTTTTCCATACTCCTTTCCTCCCTCAGTTTTATCTCCTTCTCATCTAAACCAATTCCACCAAATCTCATCAGAGATACTAAACTCTTTTCTCTGAATCAGCCATCATATAGTCCCAAATGCTCCCAGATGCCAAGACATGAGACAGTTCCAGGGACCTTTGGTGATGATTTGATGAATTGATGTAAGTGTATCAGAGAAGGATAGCTGGAAAGAGTTACCCTCATTCACTGCCCATATCTACAAACATGGAAGCCAAAAGCCACTGGACATAAAGTGAGATAGAAAGGTCCATGAAAGAAAAGGCAACCAGAAGCTGGCAAGTGATCAAGATCTCCTAGGAATCTCTGGACAAGAGAAATCATACCAAATAGATCTGGTCTTTTTTCTAAATGAATATCTGAAAAGAAGTGTTTCCCAAATCAATGCTGGTGTATCATATACCACAGGGGAAAAAAAATCTCAACTGCATATACTCATGTGTACTTACAATTAAAGCCATAAGTAGAGAGGGGAGACCAGGGCTTCATCCTAAGTGCCAACCCAGCAAGGGCACATTTAATCCCCTTGCTTTATGCCTCATGACAAAGTTTATCAATCAGCCACCTCTCAGGGTTAGGGTGGAAGGTGAGCCATAGGAGAGAAAGAAGAAGAGGAGAGGAAAAGAGATCAGGATTATGAACCAGCTGAGGAATGAGAAAGGGGATAAGAGGCCATCCCTCTTTCTGGCAAGTCTGTATTTATGATCAGCGTCCTCTGTGCACTAATGCTCCCTACCCTGTCTTTTGAGCAAATCTCAGTTCCCCAGCTTTCCCAAATGTTATTGTGCCAGCTCTCCCTCGCTCTCCCCCCAAAAATTGGTTTTGCCCCAGGTGAAAAAATTTCCAGTTGTGTGAACATTGCACATGTAGTATAGAAAGCTCTAATTTAAGCACATCCATTAACATTCTCTCTCAGGTATTTTTAGTTCTAATGAAGCACACAGAATTGGTATATACCAAATAAAGCATCCCTCTCCCTAGCTTTTCTTTTTAGACAAAGCATTCTTAAGGCAACTAATACTTCTATTATCTACAATAATAGAAGGGAACTGGGAACCAGATACTCCAGAATAGCAAAGAACCAATTTCTACTTGGTTATAATCAATGATTGAATCAATGAAGTATTTGAGAATCCTGTGGTATATCCAATTCTAAGCAGAAAACAATTAACAAATAGCCAGTCTTTGAATAGGAGGAGAGTGGACTTGTCTTTCTTTGGAAATTTTTGCAGTTCTTTTAATGACCCAAAGCTTCTCTACAAAACAAGGGTCTATCTTTGTAATAGCAAAATCTGCTGAGGAAATATGACTGTGAGTCATGGAATACCAAAGTTTCTGAAGAAGTTGAGGATCACACAAGGGCAAGAAGAGACACATGGTGGGTAAAATCAAGCTGCAACCAATTAGAAAAGAGGGATTACACGGGAGAATGGGCATAAAGAATGTCATCCAAGAAACATGGTAGGTCTGAGGGAATGGGCCATTCCTGCTGTAAAAGCAAAGGACAGCCTACAAACAAATCAAGTAGTCTCTTTTGGTACTCCTACCATGTTTAAAGAACTAGAAGAAAGTCCCCAGCATGTTGGATGGACTCTCTGTGGTAGGTTTATGAAAGGACATGGACAAAAGTCAGACAGAAGAGGCAGGCATGAATATAGTAGATAGATTGTGGTCTTGGGAAGGAACACTTACATTAATAAGACCACTGATCCAATGATATATAAGATAATAGAAAATTAAGGAATAAATTGTGTATAGTACAGAATATAAGAACTTTAAATAAGAGTTCCAGGGAGGAAAAAAATCATCATAGTTCCTGAGGATATCATGAAAGAGGGGACTTGAACTAGAGCTTGAAGGAAGGGTAGAATCTAGATAGATAGATGGAGAGGGGAAAGAGCTTATTAAATAAGGGGAACAATGTAAGCAAACCCAGAAGAAAAGTATAATTTTAATAATAGCAATGTGGCTACTTTTAGGGACTATGGATCCTCTTATTTATGTTTAACTTAAGCCAATATTAAAATTAATCATCTGAGGAAACTATAGCAGAAATGAACCAAGCCAACTGTGATATATGAATGAGATTGAATATCATAAAAAATAAGGAATTCAGGAAAACATGAGATGATTCATATAAATTGCTGCAGAGTGAAGAAAACAAAACAAGGAGCATCATATTATTCACAATGATAGAAATGAAAACAATACTAAAATGCAGCAGAACACAAATTAAGAAAGTACCATGATCAATAATGGTGCTCATTTAACTAATATTAGAACACACATCTTCCTCTCAGAGAGACAGTAGATCACAGGTAAAGAATGCTAGGTACTCTATCAGTTTGGGCCAGTTTTGCTGAACTGTTTTGTTTTTTCATTTATAAAGAAAGAGTACAGGACATTGTTAGTGGAGTTGTAAACTGATCCAACCATTCTGGAGGGTAAGAGGAATGGTAAGGGCTAGGAAATAAGGGTTAAGTGACTTGCCCAGGGTCACACAGCTAGGAAATGTCTGAAGACACATGTAAGGCCAGGATCTTCTGTCTCTAAGCCTGGCTCTCTATCCACTGTACCACCCAGCTGGTCCTCTGGGTTTTGGTTTTACATGAGTATTCTCTTACAACAATGATCAATATGGAAGTATAATTTGCATGATAACATGCATATAATCCAGATCAAATAGTTTACCTTCTCTGGGAAGGGAGAGGGAAGAGAAGGAGAAAGAAAATTCCAATGTTATAATTTCAGAAAATGTATGTTGAAAATTGTTGTTACATGTAATTGAGAAAATAAAATATCTTTCAAAAAAATAAGGGAGAGTATAAGGGAGAGGATTATAAGGATACAGCATGAAAGTAAAAAATGCATTTGCAAAACTTTTTTTAAAAAAACCAAATGAATGTTTATTTGGGTATATATTTTGTGGTTTTGGTTTCACAGTATTATTCACTTACAAAAATGAATAATATGGAAATATGTTTTGCATGATAATACATGTATAACTCAGCTTGAATTTCTTGTCAGCTCCAGGAAGGGGTTGGGAAGAAGAGAGGGAGACAATATAGATCATATAACTTGGAAAAACTTATAGAAATCTGTCATAAAAATGTTTTTAATCTAAAAAATCCCCAAACAAATGAATTAGCATTCCTCAGGCAAAAAGGCTATTCAGGACAAAAAATTGCATCACTAATACACAAAGTGGATAGGTCAGGCCCCGTTAATTGAGGGCTGTCTGTATTCACACTAAAACATTAAGTCAGTACTAATTGGCACTAGCCAGTACTCCTATCTAAGACAGGAGAGAAGGGTGATTCTGACAGGCTTAGTCAGTTTACACTAGGATAGTGTATATACACTGTCAGATAAATGTGGGTGACAATATTTCATGTCCACCAGATCTTCCTAACTCTAGTAAAAAAAATTCTTGCATTTCTCTTATAGGTCAGATTTGGAAATGTACTAAATGCTTCAATTAATACTTTGGTACTTATGAGACCTTTCGATCTTTGACCTCCATGGAATACATGCCAACAGTGGGATATCTGATTCAATGGGTATGTTCATTTCAGTCTTTTTTTGTTCAAAGCATAATTCCAAATTGTGTGGGACTAATGATTGTTTAGTTACTCTCCAAATGATGGGTTAATGAATAGCTCCACTAACAATATATCAGTATGCCTGCCATCTCATTCCCCTTAGACATGATTTCCATCCTTTATCATCATTGCCAATTTGTATCAACCCCTTCAGTTTATGGAGGAGGAAACTTATGGCCATTATCATTCAGTTCAGATAAGTGGTAGTGAGGATTAAAACATAGATTTTCTGACTCCAAATACAGAATTTTTTGCCACCCATACCAGAATGCCTCATAACACTAAACACAATTCCATTTTTTTATGGATCAAAGTTTCCAGCCCTTCAGAATATTTAGTCTTGGATCTCACTAGAAGGCAGAGAGGACCTGCCTAGGAATTTGATGATTAGGTATCTCCTGATCCACTCACTTACATGATGCTGGACAATGGAAACACTTCCTACCATCCTCATGATGGATGCCACAGCTATCTTCACAATCCCTATACAAGAATGATTCTAGATGTAAAGATTCAAAGCAGGGATCAACCTTGGGACAGGTAGACAGGTCAACCTAGAATCCTAGAATTTGACATTGGGAAACACTCTACTTTCTAATTTTCAATTTTTATAAAGACACTTAATCTTATGAGGGCATCTAAGGACTACAAGGAAGGTAACTTGATCATGATGCTAACTCAGGCCTTGATTCATTCCACCTCCCTCAGTCTCTCCTCTCCTCTGATTGGATAGGTGGATGGGGAAGTTCCAAACTCCTTCCAATGCCTTCCTTTATAGCAGGCAGAAACTAGACCCTCAGCTCACTCCACTTTGTATCTGCTGCTCTTCCTGGTTTCAACTCCACAAAATAATATGATGGACTTACTTTCCTATCTCCTTTTGTGTGTTGTTCTCCCTCACCCCTTTAGATTGTAAATTTCTTTAGAGCAGAGACTGTCTTTATTTTTTTAACTTGTATCCCCAGTGCTCAGCACACTACCTGACACATAGTAGGTACTTAATAAACATTGACTGGATTGGAAAAGCCTCCTCCTTCTACTCTTAGCCTCCAACAATACCAGTTCTGCCCTCAGGGCTTCCTTGTTTAAAAGAAAAGTTCATATTTGCTAGCACTTTAATTTTTGCAAAGTATTTTTTTTTCACAACCATAGGAGATAGGGATTGCAAATATTATTAACTGAGTCCTACAGATGAGGGGACTACAGATCATAAAAACCAATATTTGGATTAAGTAAATGCTGATTATCAATTTAATTCAATTCAATAAAGATGTATTAAGTATCTGATATGTGTAAGGCTCTAAGTGGTAGGAGTTGGGGATACAAAAACAAAAATGAAAGTCTCTGCTCTTGAGGGGCTTATCATCTACTAGAGAGATGCAACATATACCCCAGTAAAGGAAAATTATATGCATAATTTTAAGAAGGAAAGAATGCTAATTATTTGAGGGGAAGCAGAAATGACCTCAAGCATGAAGTGCCACTTGAGATGTGCTTTGAAAAGCTGAGGCACAACTTGAAACTAAAGGGGTACCCCTCATTTGGGAATGGCTAAATAAGTTATGGTATGTTAATATTTTGGAACACTATTGTATCATGAGAAATTATGAAAGATATTTTCAGAAAACCTGCGAAGACTTGTATAAACTAATGAAGAGTGAAGTGAGCAGAACCACAAATATTTATACAATAACAACACTGTAAAGATAATTTTGAAAGATGTGAGAACTATGATCAATTGCCATGATTCCAAGAGACTGATTGATGTTAGAGCATGCCACTCCTTGTAAGAGTATTGGTGGACTCAAGATGCAGAATAGAACTTTTTTTTTGGACACTGTCAACATGGGATTTTCTTTTGCTTGACTATGCAACTTATTTTTCTTTTCCTTTTTTCCAATGCAGAGAGAACAGGGAGGGAAAGAAAATAAATTAACTGAAAAAATAATTGAGACAGAACAGGGGAAATGAATTTTCCTCAATTATATAGCTAGTAGTGTCAGAAGTGAAAATTAAACCTTCATAGAGAAACATATCCACGGGACAGCTGGGTGGCTCAGTGGATTGAGAGCCAGGCCCAGAGACGGGAGGTCCTAGATTCAAATCTAGCCTCACTTCCCAGCTGTGTGACCCTGTACAAGCCACTTAATAATCCCCATTGCCTAGACCTTACCACTCTTCTGCTTTAGAACCAATATCCATTATTGATTCTAAGACGGAAGGTAAAGGTTTAAAAAAAAAAAAAGAAACCTATCCAAAGGAATCAAATTGAAATTTCCTATCTGGATTTCCAAGGCTCAGCAGAGAATGGATGGTTATTCTCCTTTCCCTCCGTACCTCATCCCCCCCAAAATGAAGAAATAGTCACTCAGTGCCCACTTTGTATAAATTTTCTCCCTTCACATCCTTCATTTTAATGCTATGGAAGATACAATGAAGAATAAGATACATTAATTATATCAGAGGGTAATAACAATTCAAAGCAACAATGTTTTTAATACATGTAATATTTCTAGGAGTCCATGCCAAATAGTGGTCAAGAAAGGAAGAACTGTTTGCTCTAGGTCTTGAGGGATAGGTGGGATTTGGCTCTTACTTTCCTTCCCACTGTCCCCAAAGTGAAAGTATTTTCCTTGATGCAAACAATTCGGTTATTCGAATTTGGCTTATTCACAACAATGTAGAGTCTCCAGGTCACCTTCCATCCCCCAGCATACTTCTGGGTCCCCTGATACTATGATCATTTGTGCTCAAAACTTTTAAGTTCATTTTAAACACTACACTAAAATGTTTCACTAATGTACATCTACTCCAAAATATTCAATTTTTTCCAAATCCAAAAATGATTTTTTTGCATTATCTGTCTCAGTGTTCTCTATCACTACTGGTATTTGTATTCAGAGGTCCTAAATTCAAATGATAGTTCTGCAACTTACCAAATTTCTGACTCTGCAAGTTAACCTCTTCACCTCAGTTTCCTCATTTCTTTTTTTTTTTTTTTTTTTTTTTTTTTTTTTTTTTTTAACCCTTACCTTCCGTCTTGGAGTCAATACTGTGTATTGGCTCCAAGGCAGAAGAGTGGTAAGGGTAGGCAATGGGGGTCAAGTGACTTGCCCAGGGTCACACAGCTGGGAAGTGTCTGAGGTCAGATTTGAACCTAGGACCTCCCGTCTCTAGGGCTAGCTCTCAATTCACTGAGCTACCCAGCTGCCCCCTAGTTTCCTCATTTCTAAAATAAAGGGATTAGCCTAGAGCAGGGTCACACTCAGATCCCTGTAGGCCACATACTGATTTAGAACATCATAACTTAACATTATCTATATTGGGTTTTTTAAATTTTTGTTAAACATTTCCTAGTTACAGTTTCATCTGATTCACGCAGAATTTGAAGGGGCCATCTATATGCAGCCTGAGGACCTGAATTTGACATCTCCTTTTCAGCTCCAAGTACAAGATGCTGTAGACAATAATGGAGAAGTGAGGTACGCAGATATTTTTCCCTCTTGGTCTCCTTTTCAGGTAAATGTCCAATTATTTCCTCCTAAGCATTGTTATAGTGGTCTGTCTTTTTATTTTTTAACTTATACATGAGTTTTACTCAACATTGTAATTCATAAGCAATCAACTCAATTTGATAAGCAAATAATCTGTATATGATAACTATTACATAGTACATAATAACATAATAAAAGATATAACAAGTAGTGATAAGCCTGCCACTCTCCTAGAACCCAGTGCCCATCAGGCATAAGACTGATTTACTTAGGTATTCTAGGAAATCTACAATTTGAGTTTGAGCTCAAACAGGCAGAGTAATGTAACAAAGAGCACTCCAGGATATTGGATTCATATCTCTAGAGGTCTGGTGGTCATCAGGCACCGGTGCTGAATCCTAGGGGAATGTTAGACCTAGAACTCACAATATAAGGAATGTACCAGGGATCTGAGTGGACAGTTTGCATTCCTAAGTGATTGGATGTGAACAGTAAAACAACCATCCTGACTTGGAAAATAGGGAAGGTGGTAGGAATCAGACACTTGTTCAGGAAAAGCAAGTCAACAAAAATTAAAACTGAGCCCCTTGAAACACCTCCTAATTTGTGAAAAGGCAGTTCTCTGCAATTCTAGACAACATCAAATTGGCCTGCCTGGGGCCTCTTCTCTCCTCCTTGTGGGTTTCCTTCTTTACCACAATGAAGTTCTAACTTTAGATGAAAACTGTGGTTCTAGGTTTTCCTTGTTCACTCTCAACATGCATCATTTTTTTGTGGACACATTCGGTCTGCCCTACTCCCTGTCTAGGAGAAAAGTAATAATAACAATCTCACTTTCAGAGAGTGAACTTTTAGAAAACAGCTGGGACAAAAGGTCCTAAAGGATTTTTGTGGGGCTCTGACCACTTTAGCTTCAGTGCAAGCCCAAATGCTACTCAGATTCATGATAATGTCTTTGCCATCCCAGGGCCCCAAACATACAGATACTCCCCAAACACACACACACACACACACACACCCCTCTAGCAAAATTCCACACAGACAAAAAAAAAAACCATGCTAAATCCCACACATTTCTAGGCAGACCAAGTAAAGGACAACCAAGCCATGTAAGGGAGGGAGACAGACATGTCCCTTCTGCTGTCAAACAGTGTGTGCGGTTCTATTTGGGATTGTATCTAGGTCTCTGGGAGAGTTGTGACAACAGGTGAGTGTGCATGGAGACGAAACACGGACCAAGCACAGACCCAGAGTTCAAGCCTGCTGCTTAGAGATGATCAGGCCTTACCCACAATTTTTTCTGTCCCTCCCCCACCCCCTTGCTTTCTTCCAGGCCCAAAGCCATGGCAACAGCGCTGCCAGTGTCTCCAGCCAAAGACCAGTTGGCAAAGAACTGGGAAAAGTGCCGTGAAAAAAGGGAAAAGAAGGCCCCCTTGCCCTTGGGCCAAGTGGTGCAGAGATGGTCCCCAGTACCCAGATCCCCACTCTGCATGCTCTTCCAAGATTGCTCAGGTTTTCACAAGGGTCTGTGCCCCCAAAGATAAAGGTGTCAGGATGGCAATGGGCAGACGTTCCTATCTCCAAGTCAACTGCCTCAGCAGAAACACTGTAACCTCCCGCTGAAACACAGTAACCTGTCCCAGGACGACCACTATGTGTCACCCAGGAAGGGTGCCCCACCTCCACGTGAATCCAGAGATCGGGGACGCGCCACTTCCCTCCTGGACACCCACAACCCTGGCAGCGCTGGGGAGGGAGGAAGGTTGAGTGTGGGGAGGGGGTCTGCAGGAGCTCAGGGTCAGTAGGGAAGTGGAGGAGAGGCTGGGCAAGGGGCCGAGGAGCGTACGGGAGCTGGAGCAGGAGCGGGCGGGGAGCGGTTACTCACAGCGAAGTCACGTCGGGCGGGATGGGCAGCTCGGGCCCAAGCCCTCGCAAACCGCGGCCAGAACAGTTGACGCTGCAGGCACCGCCGGGCCCCGGTGTGCAGTTGCAATCGAGTCCGCAGGGTTGGCAGCCCGGGTCTGGGGCGGCAGAGAGGCCCCCGATGCAAAGACCCAGGCAAAGGCAAAAAGCGAATCGGGCGGGGGCGGGCGCGGGAGCAGGGGGCGGCCGGGGCCCGCCATGACCGTGCGGGGAGGGGGCTGCGAGCGGCGGCCCCTGTCCCCGCGGCATCGCTCAGTGCACCCTGCGCATGGCCCCGGCCTGGCCCGGCCCGGCCCAGCCCGGCGGCCGCCGCCCCGCAGCCGCAGCAGCAGCCGCGGCCGGAGCCAGAGCCGGAGCCGGAGCCAGAGCCAGGCCCGGCCGGAGCGCTCACGCCGGGCAGCCGGGTTGCATGGGCGCGCGAAGGCCTGGGGCCGGGCGGCTGGGAGAGCGGATTGGACGGACGGACGGGAGGCGGCAGTGGCTGCAGGGACAGCGGCGGCGGGCTCGCGACCTTTCCCTTCACGGCTCGGCTCCCGCTGTCGCCTGGGCCAGGCCGCTCTCGCTGTCCGTCCCCGGCCGCTAGCTGTGCAGTGCCGGGCCGGGGTCGCTAGGGCTCCTCCCTGAGCCGGGCCCGGAGGAGGGGACCTAGCCAAGCCTCCGCCTCCTGCCGCCGCGGCAGCCGCCGCCGCCGCCTCCGCCTCTCGGGCCAGAGTCGGCTCCGCGCCCGGCCGGGCCCACCCTCGCAGCCTAGGCTGAGCACGCAGTCCAGTCCGGGGTCTCAGGCCCGAGCCCTCCCTGCTTCCTGAACTTCCAGGGTGGGAAGAAAGTAGCTTGTTGGCTTTAGCACCCCGTCTCTTCTATGGGCCTGTGCTCAAGAATCTTCCCAAACTATCCCAGTCCCCGAGAAGGGGAAACCTAGGGTGACTGCGTCCTCCTTCCTGGGCCAAAGGGATGCAGCCCTACCTGGAATGGGGCCCTAGTACTCCAAGGGCAGGGATTGGCCAGAGGGCCCCCTCCTACCCAGACCAAGCAAAGGTGTCTCTAAGTACAACTGCCTCTGGGCACCCTCACCACGCCTTCCCTCCGTTTCCCCTGGACCCCAAATAAAATCCAAAGCTCCTCTCCAAAAACCTAAAAACCCTTTCTGCCCTTTTGTATGCACAGAGTTCGAATTCTCTCCTTACATTCCTTAATTCAACCAACACATTGCGCCAGGGGCCAGGATATGCAGACAAATTGCAAAATAGCCTTTGCCTTCAAGAAGTTGAAGAAACATTTATTTGAGTATATTGACTGTACTTAGCCCTTCAGCAAGTCATGTCTTGGAGACAACTTGGTCCTGAGACTCGAGCTTCAGAAGAAGTGGGTTCAAATCCTGACTTAGCCACCCACTACGCGAGTGGCTTTAGGCTAGTCATGGATCTTCTGTGAGTTTCAGTTACCTCATCCATAAAAATAGGGGTGGACCCCATGACCTTTGAATTTGTGAGCCCACCAACATAAAGCCCAGGTCCTGAAGAATTTGCAGTCTTACTGGAGAATCAGAAACAAACACGTTGGAAATATTTAAATAGCACCACTGTAATAATGAAAACTGGTATTTATTTATAGTATCTTCAGAGCTTGCAGCAGGCTTACTATATACATTCTCATTTGAGCCTCAGAGCAGCCCTCTGAGTCAGGTCCTGATGAATTGCCAGACAATAGTGTTTAGAGAGTTCAAAAAAGGGAGAGGTCAATAAAAGCTCCCAGAGGGAAGGTACAGATTAGTGTTTATCCTTGTATCACTCCCACTTCACTTGTTAGATCCACTAAATGGTTGCTGAATTGTTGGCCTCTAGGCTCAGGGGATGTTTCCTGGAGAGATAGGAATGGAAAAGAAGGGCTAGATGTGACACACATTTCAAAGGAAGAATTGTAAGTACCAGGTGACAATGTGGAAAGGAAGCAGTTAAAGATGATACATTTAACCACATAATCAGTGTTGTTGCTACTTGTTTTACTCAGGAAAAAAAAACAAACCAGAATTGTTGGAACTTTGGTGGTAGAAAGAACCTTCTGGAGATCATCTAATTCAACCCCATTTTGCAAATGATAAAACTGAATCTCACAGAGGATAAGTGACCTGACTTACTTAAAGATACAATTTGTGTAAATTTGCATTTTACACTGCCAAAGTAAGGATTTCTGGGCTCAATTGGGAAGACACAGGAAGCTGCTCTGAGGGAGAATGAGCCTAGAGCAGGAAGATAGACATGAGAAGGAATCTAGCCCAAGTCCCTCATTTTATATGACTCAAAAACTGAGACCCAGAGAGGTTCAGAAGAGACTTGCCCACGGTCACACAGATAGTAAGCAGAGGATTCAAACTCAGGGTCTTTGACTTCACTTACTTCCCCATATTCCTTCTGAATGGGTTCAAAAAGGAAACTGTTCAAAAGTGGAAGTACAGATTGTCATTTCCCAGGGGCAAATTCTGATGTGTAGATGGAAAAATAGGCATGATTTAAAGGAAAGATCCCACTACATTTGCTGAAATGCGAACCAAATGATAATTTTTGTCAGACTATTTCCTTTTAACATCTAACTGAGACTCTGGCCAGCAAAAAGGAAAGAGTTGAGGATTGGAGGAATGGACACAGCCAATCCTAGAGAGTTTGGGGCCTTGGGTAAATCACTCTACTCTGTGTGTATGTATGTGTGAGGAGGAGAAATGGGGTTAGAATGAATAGCAAAATGAAAATATATGTAAAACCCAGATTGAATTGCTTGCCAGTTCTGGGAAGGGGGAGAAAAGCAGGGGAGGGAGATAATTTGAATCATATAACTTAAAAAACTTGTGTGGAAATTTATTACATGCAATTGGTAAAATAAAATATTTTATAATTAAAAAAAAAGAATTAATAGCAAAAATAGCCTTGAAAGAAAAAGAGGGAAAGGTTACTTTATCTTAATATATATGTATATATGCCTATGTATATATGTGTTATATATATCTCTTAAAGTAGCACTAAGGTTTTTTGAATACTCTGTATATGCCCCAGGCCTTTTGTTTTGACACCAACTAGCTAAACCACTTCTTTTCTGCATATCAGTGGTCTCATCTGAGTCACTGCTCAGTACCTGCAACTCAGACTGGCTTTTACCTCCATCACCCAGTACTCTCCCTTGACTCTGTTTGGGGAGAATAGGGAATAGTAAAAGGGAACGTGGAACATGAGACACCTTACACTGGACAGGTTTGGGTGCAGTACTTTAGGCAGTATGAGGGGCCTAGGCTGAGAGGGCAGCAGGGGCACTGAGAAATAGGTACCCAGCTAAATTAAGCTCATCCTTCCCTCCTCAAAAAGGCCAAAAGAACTGCCATTTAACTCTTGAGATCACTCCATCCAAACTTGTTTTGTCAGTCCAGACTGACAAAGCAAAATAGGAGGAGATTGAGTCAGTTACAATAAGCTGATTTAGGGACAATGCTAAGGGATACCTCTTTCCTTATCCCCTTACATTCCTAGCTATCCAGCCCAAATGCTACCTCTTCAAGGAAGCCTTCTTTAATTTCACCAGTAATACTTTTCCACCCACCTCAACCCTATATGCATAATGTTTTGATTGTACTTCTCA
Source organism: Monodelphis domestica (assembly GCF_027887165.1). Classification (NCBI taxonomy): domain Eukaryota; kingdom Metazoa; phylum Chordata; class Mammalia; order Didelphimorphia; family Didelphidae; genus Monodelphis; species Monodelphis domestica. The sequence continues at coordinate 137,403,937 of NC_077233.1, read as the reverse complement.
TATGTACATATGTATTTTGTATTACAGTTATTTGTGTGTTATACCTCCCAAAGAAGCTTCAGCAAATCATTTAACCTCAGCTGCCTAGCCCTTCTTGCTCTTCTGCCTAGGAACTGAAACTTAGTATAGAAAGAAAGAAAGAAAGAAAGAAAGAAAGAAAGAAAGAAAGAAAGAAAGAAAGAAAGAAAGAAAGAAAGAAAGAAAGAAAGAAAGAAAGAAAGAAAGAAAGAAAGAAAGAAAGAAAGAAAGAAGGAAGGAAGGAAGGAAGGAAGGAAGGAAGGAAGGAAGGAAGGAAGGAAGGAAGGGAAATAAAAATTAAACTATGGACAGATAACTGGGTTCAAATGTGACCTCTGACAATTCCTAGCTGTGTCACTCTGGACAAGTAACTTAACTCCAGTCGTCTAGCCTTCATCCCTCTTCTGTCTTAGAATATATACTTAGTATACTAAGACAGAAAGTAAGTGTTTAAAAAAAAAAAGAAAGAAAGTTTCTGATTCTGAGGCTAGCTCTCCGTCTATTCCTCCAAGCTGACTCTCAATTAATTTAATTAAATAAATATGTACTCAGCACCCATTACATTAATAAGTGAATGATTGATTGATTGAATGAAAAAAGTATTGATCAATTGCATACTCTGAGCACTAAGTGCTATAGGATACAAACAGAAAAGAGTGACTGTCATTGCCCTCAAGAATTTTGAATCTTAATAAAGAAACACAATACATATAGGATAATAGTGGCTAGGGAAGGAAGGGTATTTTGTTATGGGAACAATGAGCAATCAAGCTTATTGTTCCATAGTGTCCAGAAAGTACTCCCCCACAGACAATTTTTGAAATCTAATACATTTGTCCATCTTCAGTCTTTTTGGCCCTTCTCCCATTCTCTTAGAATCCCTCAAATTCATGTGGTTCTGTAATCACATCTGTAAGTTCTTTCAGATTCCTCTGGGCCTAAAGATTTGAACTCACTTAAAGCAAGTGCTCTCTTGCTATCCCCTCACTTAGAGTTCCCAAACCTTCTTAACCATGTTTATTTTACCCTCTCTAGTTGTTAGGCCATTCCCCTTGATAGAGAAGAGGAAAGCAAACTATGAGTTGAGTTAATTCACTTTTTTCTCTGTCATCTGTTGACATTACAACAGCTACCTCAAGCACTGGGCTATGCCTTCTTAATTTGGGCAATTGGCCCATTTTTAAATTGACCTTAGCATTCTTCACCAGCTTTAGCTCATTCTGGGCTTTAGCTTTCCTGACATTAAATCCCTTTGGTATATTCTCTCATATTTGTCCTCTTACCTTTGGAATCTGGCCTTTTAAAATCTGTTAAGGTGAAATAAGTAGATCCATGGAGAGCTCAGTTTAGTTCTTCTTCCATAGGATATGCTTTAGCCAGAGCTTATGGTGAAAAAAAATGGAAAATGTTTTCATGATATACTCTTCCCCCAAGTTAAATATTTGCCATTCTTGGCAAGTCAACTGAGATTCATTTGGCACATTTGTCCATATTCCCAGTTCTGGAAAATTCATTTGGGAAGTAAGGAGACTCAACCATTGTCCTTTTAAGGGCCTCCCAAATGTCTTGCTCTAAAGGATTTCATCAAAGTCCACAAGGCACAATATCAAATGGCCTTCTAATTGCCATATAAAGTTGGTCTCAACCAAGACATTCAACTTAGTTCTTAGGTAATCTCAAATGAACAGTGTCTTATAAGGGCCTAGAGATCATAATCCTCACCAAATAAAGATAAACTGAACAAAAAACATTTTACAAAGTTTATACTGCCGTTTATTACTTATCTCTTTTAGTCAGATCTATTTTTGCTTTGTCTTTGTCTGAGATCATGATTGCTACTTCTGCTTTTTTTTGTCTCAGTTGAAGCCTACTCTGCTCCACTTCCATTTTATGGGTGAGTACATACCATTTACATTCACAGCTATGATGATGATCTGTGTATTCCCCTCCATCTTGATTTCTTCTTTTAATCCTGCCTTTTCTCCTTTCACTCTTTCCCTCCACACCAGTGTTTTGCTTTTAATCATTTCCCTCTTCCCCTCCTCCCTTATATTACTACCCTTCCCAGCACTGCCTTTTTAATTCTCCTTCTACTTGTATTCTATACCCCTACTGAATCTGGCTGTTCTTTCTAAGGCCAATTTCAATATGAGTAAGGTTTAAGTATTATCTGTCACCACCCTTTATTCTCCCCTCCATTGTAATAGTTAAGTGATATCATTTACACTATTTTACTTCTCTCTTCCCAATTCTCATACTGTATCCTCTGTCTATGTATACTTCTTCTAACTACTATGATAATGATAACAATTTTTAAGTTACAGATATCATCTTTCCATATAGGAATATAAACAATTTGACCTTGTTGAAAGCCTCATATTTTTTCTATTTCTTATTTACCTTTTTATGCTTCTCTTGAATTTTGTATTTTGACATCAAATGTTCTGTTTATGTTTGGTCTTTTCTTCAGGAATGCTTGGAAATCTTCTATTTTATTAAATGACCATACTTTTCCCCTGAAAGAATATAGTCACTTTTGATGGGTAGATGATTCTTGGCTGTAAACTCAATTCCCTTGACTTCTAGAATATCATATTCTGAGACTTCCAGTTCATCAATGTGGAAGCTGCCAGATCCTGTGTAATTCTGCCTAGGATTCCATGATATTTGAATTGTTTCTTTATGGCTGTTTGCAGTATTTTCTCCTTGATCTGGGAGCTCTTGAACTTGGCTATAACATTCCTGGGAGATGTCATTTGCGGATATTGCTGGAGATTATTTGTACATTTTTTCAATTTCTCTTTTACCCTCTTGTTCAAGAATATCAGGGCAGTTTTCTTGGATAATTTCTTGTAATATGATGTCTAGGCTTTTTTTTTGGCCATAACTTTGGGGTAGTCGAATGATTCTTAAAGTGTCTCTCTTGGATCTATTTTCCAGTCAGTTATTTTTCAATGAAATATTTCATATTTTCTTCTATTTTTTAATTCTTTTGATTTTGCTTTATTGTTTCTTGATGTCTTGTGAAATCATTAGCTTCAATTTGCCCAATCCTAATTTTTAAATACTGAATTTCTTCCATGACCTTTTGATCCTCCTTTTCCATTTGGTCCATTCTACTTTTCATGGCACTCTTTTCTTCATTGGATTTTTTTTTGCCTCTTTTACCAAGAGGTCAATTCTGTTTTTTAAAAAACTTTTTTCTTCATTGGATTTTTGTGTCTCTTTTCCCAATTGACCAATTTTACTTTTTAAGCTGTTATTTTCTTTTTTTATTACATTTACTTCTTTTTCCCATTTTTATTCAACCTGTCTTATTTAATTTTTTTACATTCCTTTTTGAGTTCTTCCAAAGCTTGAGACCAATTCCCATTTTTTTTAAAGTTTTACATGTGGTTGCTTGGATATTACCACCCTCTATTGATTCTGTTCTTTGCTCTGTCCCCAAAGAAATTTTCAAGGGTTAAATGGTTTGTTTGTTTTATTTTATTTTATTTTATTTTTTTGCTGTTTGCTCATTTTCCCAGCCTCTTCTTGCTTTTGGACTGGGAATTCTGAAAGCTGCTATCTGATTCTGTTTCCTCTGCTGCTAGCTTGTAGAGATTAACACTGTGAGTTATTTTGCCCTGGGCCTAGGTCTTCACCAAAGCAGCACGGGCTTGAAAGGGCCCAGTGCTAGGGACTTCTAAACCTCACTGAGGGCTGATGCCGGGGCCTGATACTTCAAGGGGTGGGTCTAAGGTGCTCTTTTGTTGGTGTAGCTCAGGTCCCAGGACCCCAAATTTTGTCTACATTCAGTTGCAGAACCTATCTCTATAGGTGGGGGTGGTCAGCCAGCAGTTTTGCTTCAGGTTCCCCCTTATCCTGTGAAAATCAACTCTCTCTCTCTGCCTACCTTTCAAGATATGTTCAGAGGGAGAGCCCTTGCACTCTGTCCTACTATTGGTCTTTGATTCCTGTCATTTTGAGGTGCTTTTTAAAGATTGATTTGGAAGGATAGTCAGAGAGGTTTCAGCTTTTGCTGCTACTAAGCTGTCATCTTGGCCCTGCCCCATTCCTAATTCCTCCATTTTATAAAGTTTAAACTGCATGCTTAGTATTTGTTGTATTGTCTCAACCCAAACAAGTGGAGGGAGTGGGGACTAAAATTGCAGTTATAATATTAAAAAAACAAAAAATGAAAGTGAAAAAAATAGAAAAAGGAAAGGGGAAAGGCCCCAAATGAGCTTCCAGAAACCATGAGGGGTTCTCCCAACAGAGATTAGGAATCTGGAGTAAACTAAAAATCATATTACCCTCAGATGAGAAACCAAACTGTTTGAGTGAACATCATTCCTCCATGGGCCCTTGCTATATAATAGGGCAATTCCTATCAGATCTTCTGCCAATGTAATAATCCAGATGGAGGACCATATTTTTCCAAATTTCTCCATGTATTCCTGCAATCCATAGAGCACTAGACAGAGGACCAAAATTATCTGATTATGGAATAAGCAGATTTAACTCAAAAGGAAAGTAGCTTCATATGATTCCTGAATCCATGTACAACTCCCTCAAATGGATTAAACCCTCAAAGTTTATTGGAATCAGTTTCTCAAATCCTAGACAAACCCTGGATTATAACCACAAAGTGACACTACAACCATGTGTCTAGGGAAACCCTCTCCCACTGAGAGACCTCAACTCTGGGCTCACAAGTAGACCTTGTTCAGGTCCAGAGCAATCTGAACTCTAAAGAGAAGGGTCAGGCTATTTTTCTTTTATTTATGGCTCTTTATTCCCCCACTCAAAAGTCCTGGGAAAAATTTCCTAAGGATAGCTTAGGTTTGTCTCATGTCTAGGTTCTCCCCAAAAGGGAATAGAACAATAGAAAACAGAGATCAAGTGTACAATGGCTATTGATTTCCTCCAAGCAAAAGAAATGTTAAACCACAAAGACTCATAAATATAAATTCACGAAGGCTTAAAATATAAAACAATGGGAGGCAGCTCGGTGGCTCAGTGAGTGAATTGAGATCCAAGTTTGGAGATGGGAAGTCCTGGGTTCAAATCTGGCTTCAGACATGCCCTAGTTGTGTGACCCTGGGCAAGTCACTTAATCCCAATTGCCTAGCCTTTACTGTTCTTCTGAGTGGAACCATCACGCAGTATTAATTCTAAGACAGAAGGTAAGAGTTTTTAGGAAATTAAATAATGATCTGTAACTCTTATTATGCTTTCCTGGGAGGTCAGTCCTTAAAACATGAAAATATGAGACAGGTAGTAGGTTTGCTAAACAATTTATTTCACCTTAACTTTGGCTCTGTGGTATCCCAAAATCTCTCAAGGTCCAGTCAGGTTAGGGCATTGACTCATCTTCCTGTTGGCAATAGGGTCCAACTGGAGCTCCCAAACTCCCACACAAGTAAAGGTTCCTCTAAGACTGGAAACATCTATCTCAGGATCACTGTTTGGTCACCTATAATCAAGGAAAGAAACACAAAACAAAAGGCAGCCAAGTCTTTGACTGTTCCCTCTAAGTGTAATCCTTCTAGCTGCCCAGGTGATAACAGTAGTTTTTAAGAGTTACCAATAACCTTTTTTCTTATAGGGATACATAACATTTTAACTTATTGAGTCTCTTTAAAAAGGGGGGGGGGTTGTTTGTTTTGTTTTGTTTTTCTTTTTCCCCTCTTTTTAAATTACCTTTTGATGATTCGCTTGAGTTCTGTGCTTGGGCATCACATTTTCTGTTCAGGTTTGGTCTTTTCTTTACAAATTCTTGGGATTCTTGTATTTTGTTGAATGACCATACTTTCCCCTGTAAGAATATAGTCAGTTTTGCTGGGTAGTTGATTCTTGATTGTAGACCTAGTTCCCTTGCTTTCCAGAATATCATATTCCATGCCTTTCGGTCCTTCAATGTGGATGCAGCCAGATCCTGCATTATCCTCACTGTGGTTCCATGGTATCTGAATGACTTTTTCTTGGCAACTTGTAATATCTTTTCTTTGGTCTGATAATTCTTGAGTTTGGCTATAACATTTCTGGGTGTTGTCAGTTGGGGATTAAGAACAGGAGGTGATCTGTGGATTCTTTCAATCTCCACTTTTCCCTCTTGTTCCAGAATATTGGGACAGTTTTCCTGAATAATTTCCTGTAGTATTATGTCCAGGCTTTTTCTTTTGTCATGGTCTTCTGGTAGACCAATGATTCCTAAATTGTCTCTCCTCAAACGATTTTCTAAATCCTCTGTTTTGTGAATGAGATGCTTCATATTTTCCTCAATTTTTTCATTTTTTTGGTTTTGTTTTATTGTGTCCTGCTGCCTTGTGAGGTCACTTGATTCTAGTTGTTGTATTCTGGTTCTTAAAGACTGGATTTCATCCCTGGCTTTTTAGTCATCCTTCTCCTTCTGGTCTGATTTTCTTTGGAGGTCATCTTTCATTCTCTTTACCTCATCTCTAATCTCCTTTGCCTCATCTTTCATCTTCTTTGCCTCATCTTTCAGGTCCTTTGCCTCATTTTCAAGCTGGTTGATTTTGGCTTTCAAAACACTATTTTCTGTTTCCAGATGATTTATCTTAGTTTTTAAATTCTTGTCCCAGTTGTCTTCAGCCTCTCTTAATTGTGTTTTGAATTGCATTTTGAGTTCTTCCAAAGCCTGTGTCCAATTTGCTGGGATTTCTGTTTTATTATTTGCATCCTCTTATGTATGGTTTGTTCTTGGTTCATTACCTGTACAGAAGCTGTGTATTGTAATTTCTTTCTTCTTTGTCTGTTGTTTGTTCATATACACCCCTATTTTTCTCCCCCTATTTGTCTGTGCTCTTGCTCCTCTCATTTTTTGTTTTTGGGGCTTTCTGTCAGTTTCTCCTCTTGGAGCTTTGTCAGATCTCTCGGTGCAGTCTCTGGGGAAGGAGTGTTGGAGTTTGCCCTTCTCTGTCCTCTGGAGGCTTTTGATTGGATTAAAGTCCCGCACTCAATGTTTCAGCCTAGGCTTCCCTGAGTTCTGAAGACTTTTGTTGGGATGAAGTTCAGCTGGGTTGGTCTAGGTGTGCTCTGAGACCAAAAACCTCCTGGAAGGCTGGAGCAGTATAGAAGATCTCCATGTCTCTGACCAGGCTGCCAGCTCCCTCTCCAGCCCCTTCCCCACCATCTGTACTCAACACTCTGAGCTTGGCACTGACCTTCCCACAAGGTACACCCTCCAGACCAGTGCCTTTGCCCGCCCAGAGGTTCCCACTGCCTCTGGAGGCCCAGTGCTCTAGATGAGGGGGTGGGGGATGAGTCCTGGGACCTTCCTTCTGCCTTCCCCTTAAACCTGAGTGTTCTTGGATTCCGGCTTGGGGGGGGGGGCGTACCTTTTGAGTTGAGTCCAGCAGGAGGGTTCCTTGGCTCTGACTTGTTGTTGGGCTTGATTTTCAGTCCCCTAGGAGCATTCAGTTTGTGATTGGTAAGGAAGGGTTTTCAGAGGTCTGAACTTCTGCTCCTTCTATGTGGCCATCTTGATTCCACCTCCCAGCCAAGTCTTTGAGATTCTGATTCGAGCTCAACCAAATAAGACATGTAGGCAATGAGGTGGTATAGTGGATAAAATACTAGGTCTGAAATCGGGAAAATCCGAGCTCAAATCAGGCCTCAGATACTAGCTATAGGAGTACTGGGCAAGTCACTTAACCTCTTTTCCTCAGGTTCTTCAGCTGTAAAATGGAAATAAGATCTACTTTACAAGGCTGTTGTGAGGATCAAATTAGATAATATTTGTAAAGTGCTTAGCACAGTACCTGCTATATAGTAGGTATTTAATAAATGCCCATTACCTCCCCTACCTCTACCTGCCATAGGGGTCAATGGAAATAGGCACCCCTCTCCCTCACCTCGTGGAAAATCGAAAGAGAGCCTTAGAGATTCTTCACACCTGGCATATGAGAATAAGAACAGAAGCTGTCTTTTTCTTTAAAATCCTCTTGTGGAATTGGAAAACGAGGGGATGCCCATCAATTGGGGAATGGCTGAACAAACTGTGGTATATGTTGGTGATGGAGTACTATTGTGCTAAAAGGAATAATAAAGTGGAGAAGTTCCATGGAGACTGGAACAACCTCCAGGAAGTGATGCAGAGCGAGAGGAGCAGAACCAGGAGAACATTGTACACAGAGACTAATACACTGTGGTATAATCGAACGTAATGGACTTCTCCATTAGGGGCGGTGTAAAGTCCCTGAACAACTTTCAGGGATCCAGGAGAAAAAAACACCATTCATAAGCAAAGGATAAACTATGGGAGTGGAAACACCGAGGAAAAGCAACTGCCTGAATACAGAGGTTGAGGGGACATGACAGAGGACAGACTCTAAATGAACACTCTAGTGCAAATACTATCAACAAAGCAATGGGTTCAAATCAAGAAAACATCTAATGCCCAGTGGACTTACGCGTCGGCTATGGGGGGTGGGGGGGAGGAAAATAAAATGATCTTTAACGAATAATGCTTGGAAATGATCAAATAAAATATATTTTTAAAAAAAATCCTCTTGTGGGTGACTCTTTCTGGATCAGTGGCCAACCTTTTTTTTTTTAATAAAACGCTTACCTTTTGTCTTAGAATTAATTCTAAGTGTCAGTTCCAAGGCAGAAGAGTGGTAAGGGCTAGGCAATGGGGGTTACATGACTTACCCATGGTCACACAGCTGAAATTTGAATCGAGGTCCTCCTGACCCTAAGCCTGGCCCTTTATCCACTATGCTACCTAGCTGCCTCTGCTAGTCCCCTTTTAATGCTTCCCCCCTTCCCTGCTGTGATGTCACATGGATCAAAACAAAGGAATTTGGGCTCATCCCAAAGCACCAAGTCCTTTATTGATAAGCCAGAGCACATGTGGCCCACTGGAATTGGCCAAGGAAATTCAGGTCAGCCCCACAAATGCTCTATGGAGCATTCAATCACCAGAGGGGGTAGGGCTAGTTCCTCCAGCACAAAAACTATCTTTTTCAAATATACATGGCTCTTTAACAAAACTAAGTATATAATGAGTCACAAAGAAGCTCTCAGCAAATAAAAAAGTATAAAAACAGAATGGACCACCTTTCAGATAATAAATATGTAAGCTACTTGAAGGCAAGGGCTACTTTGATTTTTGTATCCATAGCATCTAGCATAAGTCCTGGCACACAGTAGGTGCTTCATAAGGGTCATGGAGGCAATCTATTAAACAAACTAGTTAGAGGGCAATAAAATTATGAATGCATTTCTTCCAAAGAAGAAACACAGGGCAATCAAATTATGGGGAGAGGGGTAGGAAGACAATAGCTGATTCCCTGGCATGCTGAGCCCTCATGAGTGCTCTGTCACTGAGGTTGCCTCCCCTGGCTCCCTAGTCTGGGAGACTAGAAGCAGAGCTTCCCAGTTGATGTTAGAAGGCTGGGTAATTGGCTCTATTGTTATTATAATTATAATAATTATTATTATTATCTATTGGTTTTATATGAGTTGTGCTTAGGAGGAGAGAGGGTGGAAGATAATAGTAGAACCTTAAAGTGATGGAGCATCATGGACATGGGGGTCTAGGGCCCTAGGGTCATTTTCTCTGCATATTTGCTGCTTCTAGACAGTGTCCATGGACGTTTTTGATACATAGGTTCCTTCCTTAGTCATTGATGTTCTTGAGTTTATTAAAACACTAGACTGGCATGTGAATTTGTATCTAGATCTTTCTTACCTCAGTTGGTCAATAAACATTTTGTAAATGCTTACTATGTGCCAGGCACTGTGCTGAGCACTGGGAATATGAGGAAAGACAAAAGACAGTCCCTGTTGTTCTCAAGGAGTTCATATTCTAATAGATTAATCTATTTCTCGAGTTGCTAATCCCAATAACAAGATCATTTTTATTATTATTTCATTGGATCTCTGGTCTCCCTCCAATGCTACAATCAATTAACAGGCATTCAATAAGTGTCTCCCTCCAATGCTACAATCAATTAACAGGCATTCAATAAGTGTCTTATGCCAGGCATTATTCTAGACCTGAACAAACAATTTTAAAATCTTTACTCAAAAGAGGCTTATTTTTAATAAATGCAAAGGAGAGGGAGAGGGACTGGATTTGGGATTTCACTGGTATAGGGAATGCCCAGATGAGAAATTCCCTTTACCAATGTTGGCTGGCCCCTTCTCAGTAATTTATAATCTTAGAAAGTTGCCTGGATCATTGTGAGGCTAAATAACTTGCCTAGGATTACACAGCCAGCACATATCAATGACATATATAAATAAGTACAGAATAAATATAAAGTAAAAACAAAGCAATTATATATGAGGGAGTTAGGGAAGGGCACTACCAGTTGAAGAAGATCATAAAAGGTTTCATGCAAAAGGTAGTGTTTCAACTTTGTCTTGAAGGAAGAGATGCACTCTCTGAGTCAAAGGTGAGTGTATTCCATACCCAGGGGACAAACCAAAGCAAAGGCATAAACATGGGGGTTGTAGTACCACATGTGAGGAACAGAGAGAAAAGACAATTTAACTGGATTGTTGACTATGGGAATGGGATTGAAGTATGTTCAAGGCTGGAGAGATAGGTTGGTACCATGATGGGAAGGGACTATAAAAGCCAAAGTTTCTATTTTATCCTGGAAGCAATAGGAAGCCACTGGAGTCGTTTGAGTTGGGGAGTCACATCATCAAATCTAGCCTTAAGGAAAATCTGACTGCTGTGTGAAGGATGAATTGGAGTGGGGAGAGACTTGAGACAGGCAAATCAACTAGGAGGTCATTGCAAAAGTCCAAGCAAGAGATGATGAAGGCCTGAATTTAAGTAGTAGTCATATGAATATGGAGAGTTGGTCATCTGTGAGAGATTTTATGGAGATAGAAATGGCAAAATTTAGCAACTAATTGGATCTATGGAATAAAGGAGAATAAACTGCTTTTCCTAGCTGATATGATATTGGAACTCAAGGAAGAAACTGATACTGCATATATCAATCCATTGCTTAGAGATGATAGCAAAACCCATGGGAGCTAATAAGATTGCCAACGAAGAGGGGGCAGCTGGGTAGCTCAGTGGATTGAGAGCCAAGCCTAGAGATGGGAGGTCCTAGGTTCAAATCTGGCCTCAGACACTTCCCAGCTGTGTGACCTTGGGCAAGTCACTTGACCCCCATTGCCTAGCCCTTACCACTCTTCTGCCTTGGAACCAATACACAGTCTTGACTCTAAGACAGAAGGTTTAAAAAAAAAAGATTGCCAACGAAGAGTATAAAAAAGAGGAGGGCCTAGGACAGAACCTTGGAGAACACTTGTAGTTAAGGAACATGACATGGATGCTGAGTAAACAGAGACATAGAAAGATCAGTCAGACAAGTTGGGAGAAAAATATCAGAGATGACAGGGTTGTTAAGGTATCAAACATGTCAGATGAGTCAAGAAGGATGTGGACTGAAAAAGCCATTGGTCTAGGTAATTAAGCAATTGTTGCTAACTTGTGGAGAAAGCCAGATGCCAGATTGCAAAGGATTGAGGTGGTAGAGGAGAGGTAGGAGAACCAGGGAATATTGATGACTTTACTGCAAAGCTGAAAACTTAGCAGGAAAAGAAAAGAGATCAAAGCTTTAGAGAGAATTTAGAAAGCTTAAAAGGTAAAGAGGAACTTTCTAATAAATGCTGTATACTTGTTATAAGCAAACTAATTGAATAGTTGCTAATACTGATGTAGAAAAGGAAATAGTTAACCAACAACATAATAGTTCATGTAGATATCTCAATATAGCATTCAGTAATAATAAATTTTGGAACTTAACTGTATAGGGTAGTACTCATTTGGATTATGGTTGAATTTTATCAATTGCATGTTATTCTATTTTGACCTCAATTTAATGCACTAGATTGAACATTCCTCTTTTATTTGATTCACTGATTTAAAAATTACATTTTTATTTCTTTTTTATTTGATGTCTAAATTAGAAAATTAAAATTTTATGTATCTTATTTGATCCACTAAATTAAAAGATTCAGTTGGTGTGAGAAATGGATATGGCAGGCATACTCATGATTAGAAACCAACAAATTGGGGAAGGTTGCCAGCAGACTGCTTACTCATGAAAGCATGAAATGTTCATGCAATATATACTGAAGTCATAACAATGGGTCTATTTGGCATATCTAAGTACTGACTCAATCTTGAGTTGATTACAACCATGCACACACATGTATACACACGAATGTGGGAAGAAGAGGAAAGTCCCATAGAATGGTCTCCAGCACTTTGGGTAGATTCACATGGAGATTTAAGGGAAAGACATGGCAAGAGTTACATAGGATGAGAGAAGATAGGCTTCAGTTTGTACCACTGGAGGGAGGACCCATATCAATGAACTCATGGCTCTATTCTATTTCATTTGTTTATTTTTCTTTCTCATATAACTAGGCCTTATACATAGCAGTCACTCAATAATTGATTTGAATTGAAATTTTTTTTAAAACCCACATAGGTAAGGAAATGAAAGAGAATATCACAGGATGATTTCCAACATATTGGCTAGGAAGTTACAGTGCATGAGGGAGAACAATGTAAAATCATTTGAGAAGAATAAGTAGAAGCTAAATTACAGAGAGCTTTAAATGTTGAACAGAGAAGTTTGTGTTTTCTTCTAGCAGCAATAAGGAACCCCAGAAATTTCTTGAGGAGGGGATTGATATGGTTAGATCAATTCTTTTTTTTTATTCTAAACTTCTTAGATCATGTATCCCAGAGAGATTTTTAAAAATGAGAATAGACCTCTTTGTACAAAAACATTTATACCTGCACTTTTTGTGGTAGCAAAAAAATTTGGAACTGAGGGGATATTCCTCAATTGGAGAATGGCTGAAGAAATTATGATAAGTGTTGGTGATGGAATACTATTTTGCTATAATGATTAACCGGATGATTTCAGAAAGAACTGGAAAGACCTACATGAACTGATGCAGAGTGAAATAAGCAGAACCAGGAGAACATTGTACACAATAACTGGAACATTGTGGGATGATCAAATATGATAGACTTTGCTACTAACATCAATACAGTGAGCCAGGACAATTCTTCGAGAGACTTATGAGAAAGAATACTATCCATATCTAGAGAAAGAACTGTTGGAGTAGAAATGCAGATAAAAACGCATGATTTATTACATGTTTATTTGGATATATGATTTGGGGTTTTGGTTTTATAAGATTATTCTCTTAAAAATGAATGATAAGGAAATAGGTTTTGAGATAAAGCATGTATATAACCCACTGGAATTGCTTGTCAACTACTGGAAGAGGGAAAGAAGGGGAAGGGAGAAAACATAAATTATGCAACCTTGGAAAACTTATTTATAAATTTGTTACTGGAATATATAAATATAATATAAATATAAAAGAGATAAACTTCTTAGACCAAACCAAATAAGTAACTCCATATACAAAGTAGATCCAAAAAAGGAGGATTTACAGTGAATTTTTACAGAGGATTTACTGCCTCTCTAGTATATGTAGCTAGTTTTTCCTTTTTATTTTATTTCAATTAAATTTGTTATATTTTATACTTATTTTAATTGAAGTTTTCCTTATTATTTGCCATTAAGTAAAAAATAAAGTGAACATGCAGTTTTCCAAGTTATTCTGCCTGTCTCTGTTTCTTTTTGTATTTCCTTCATGATCTCTTCTGTGCTTAAAAAAAAATCCTTAGTAACTCTCTTTGTCTTCCCACCACCACACTCTTCCCTCTCACCTCCCCTGCCCCTCACCATTCACAAATCTTGGTAATTAATTGGAGTGGATGTGTTCAGGAGAGAGCTAATAAAGAGTCAATTCTGGGAATATGAATAAGGGGGAAGAATGTTAGTGCCCTAAACCAAACTAGAGAATTTTAGAAAGAGAGGTAGTTTTAGGAGGAAGATCATAAAGTTCTATTTTGGAGATGCCAATGGAAGATCCAGGTAGAGATGTCCAGCAGGTGGCTGGAGCCAACTGCAGAGCTTGAGGTAGCAGAGAACGAGGGCTGGATTTGCTGATTTGAGAATCATCTGCATAGAAATGATAATTGAACCCAAGGGAACTGATAAAATCACCCAGAGAAAGAGGAGACAGAAAGGAAAGGAGGACCTAGGACAGAGCCCTGGGGCACACCCACACATGGGGGCCAGGATATGAGATGATCCAGCAGAGGAAGCTGACATGAAGCTAAGAGACAGACACCTATGCCCAGGCAGAGCTACTTTTCTCTTCTTCCTGTATTTAAGATCCTGTCTGATTCCCTGCCAGACTGCTGCTCAATCAGCCCAGAAACTGCACATGTCCCTTGAGGCGCTGGTTAATTGACTTGTGATTAGGAAGCTGCCGGAGGGTGAAACAAGAGCTGAGAATTCAGACCTCCAGTAGGGACACGTGTGTGAATAATAGAACAGTCTCAATAGGAGAGGAGGGCAGTTTCAACTCAGTGAGGGAAGAGTTGGTGGGCAGGGCTGGGAGGTGGATAAAGCAGCCAGACCCAGCGATGGTCACCAGCTAAGAGCGGGGACTTTAGACCCACCACCCAGAGTCAATAAGCCATTTGCACTCTCCTAACTTTTATCTGCGGTTCTTTGGCATCCCTGTCTCTCCCCCACTACTCCAGCATATATAATCAGATGAATAAATCTGGGTGAAGAAAAAGATTCAAGTTGGAATGCAAAATAACCTCTAATAAAGTCCTGCTCTGCTGCCTCCTGGTGGCTGAGACGACCCTCGCCCTGAAGCTCTAACTGAAGTCCAATGTTCAGCAGGTGCTACCAAGTGAGAAAGGTTCTCATTAAGGATCCAGAGACATGGACAAATCCAGCTCAATCTGAGAGGTTCTCCAGTAGAAATTTGACCACCAGAGGAGAAACAGTTGGGAGCACAGCAACTCATTGGAGTCCATGGAAAGGATACCCACATCAGAAAAAAGGAAGAAAAAAAAACAGACTTTTTGCAATATTTCAATGTAAGAGAAATAGCCTGGGCAAGTGAATAAAGGGTTGCCTTTAAAGTCAGGAAGGCCTGGGGTCAAGTGCTTCCTCTGACACTTGGGACATGTGTGATCCTGGGCAAGTTGCCTAATCTCTTCCTGTCTCCAAGCTACTTTCTGAGCCAAAGGTTCTTAATCTGGGGTCTATGGAAACCCTAGGGTCGATGAATAGATTTCATCAGGTCTATAAACTTGGGTAGGAAAAAATACAACTTTGTTTTCAATAATCTCTAAATGAAGTTTGATATTTCCTTTAATTACCACCTATGGAGTCTATGACACACAAAAAAAGGTTAAGAATCCCTGCTGTAAGACAATAAATTACTCAGCTGCCCAATCTCCAAGTTTTTAGTGGGGGAGGGAAGTGTCCAACCCTGAAAAATTCATAGGATTTCAGTTAGAAGAGACCTTGGTGAAACATCTATCCCAAGGCAGACCTGAAAAAAAAATCCCTTCTATAGCATACCAAATATATACAACCTTTGCTTGAAGACCTCCATTGAGGAGGAAGACACTACTTGCCTATAAAACTGATTAATAAGAATAAGCCTTCAATCACAGACTTGATTAAAAAAAGTAGGTGTGACTAGATGAGTGTTTTAAACTTAAGACACATTTTAAAAAATGAGTTTAAGGGCATTGACCAAAAGGAAACTGCCCATAGAATTCAACATTTCAGATTCATTCCTGTTTCCAGTGGTTATTAGATTCAACTGAGGTCATTACAACCCCTTACCTGGGGTACCTACTTCTCTCCAACCTATTTTTTGTGCTTAAAGGATTATCAAAGAAAAGGTTCATCAAGTTTCAGCAGGATACCCAAACCATGCCATTTCTATCCCATCAAGCTTTGAGGGCTGATTAGTCATACCCTAATTACAGTGATTCAGCTCTGCCTCCTCCCTAGGCCCCATAGGTACTGTTCCCTGACTTTGATTGACTGGCTAAGTTAGGGGCTCATCTAGAAACAAAGGAGCTACAGCTTTTGGGAAACGATAAAGGTCAGGATTGTGCCCCACAGGGTTTATTAGAGATTGACATGAAAATGAGTTTCCATTTCTTGAGTCAAACTAACGATTATATTGCTTCTATGTGCAATATAAGATCCTGAGGAAGATACCAAATGAAACTGGACAGGGTTCCAGACCATGAGGAGTTAACCATCTAGATGAAGAGACAAGTGTACACAGTGGAGATGACAAATCCACAGATAAATGCCATATAATTTATCTATTTAACAGTATACAGAGCATTTGGGAATATTGGGGCAGATATGGTTAGATAATATATAATTCTTTTCCAAATGGACTTTAGAGGAAAGAAATGAGTCTCCATGATTTAATGAGACAGAGGTAAAGAAGGCAGTGCAAAAGCATTAAATGTCTGTTACATGGAAACTGTAAATGTTGGAGTTGTGGGAAGACAGGCACACACTCCAGAGCAAATTGATTCTATTGTCCTAGAAAACAATTTGTAATTATTTGAAAAAAGTAACTATATCATTCAAAGCCTTTGACCCAGAGATACCACACTACTGGGCATATAACCTCCCAGGCGATCCATATTAGAAAAGTCCTATGTATGCCAAAATATTCATAACAGCCCTTTTTGGTAGTAGCAAATAACTGGAAACAATGAATGGACGAGAGCTGAAGAAATGATGACTAGATATGAGAAATTCAGGGGAAAATGGGACTAATATAGAGTGAAGAACAGTATTCATGATTTTTTGATAAAGTAAAGACAAAATCCTTTACCAAAATGGAGGAATAGGGAGCATCTAGGTAGCACAGTGGATAGAATGCCAGGCCCCAAGTTGGAAGGACCTAGAGTCAAAACTGGCCTCAGACACTTCTTAGCTGTGTGACCCTTGCCAAGACAATTAACCCCCATTTGCCTAGCCTTTGCCCCTTTGTCATAGAGGGAAGACAGAAAATAAGGCTTTAACAAGAGATAGAAAGCATTAAAGGATGCAAAGTAGATATTTTGATTATATTAAGTTTAAAAAGTTTTGCATAAACAAAACCAATGCACCCAAGATGAGAAGAAAAAGAGAAAACTGGGAGAAACTGTTTACAGCAAGTAGCTCTGATAAAGACCTTATTTCTCAAACATATTCAAATTCATAAGATACAAATAATTCTCCAATTGATAAATAGTCAAAGGATATGAATAGGCAATTTTCAGATGAAGAAATAAATTTATAATTATATTAAAAATGCTCTCAATCACTTATCAAGATTGCATGACTATCTCCAGCAACATTCAGCATCTTGAAAGGCAGAGCAGAGATGAAGATAAATAATGAGGACAGTACTCAGGGTTTGGACTTGACAAGGCATGAATAGTGGTAGGACAAGTGAATGAGATTTTCAAGATAGAGAATAGAGATTCAAAGATAACAACAATGGTTGACCTGGTCAACCAGAAGGCCAAAACTGTGAAAGGAGGAATGAGAAGCCATAACAGGGAGACAGACTGGAAGAACAGATGGGGCTGTAGAATCTTTTTTTTTTTTTTTAAATATATTTTATTTGATCATTTCCAAGCATTATTCGTTAAAGACATAGATCATTTTCTTTTCCTCCCCCCCACCCCCCATAGCCGACGCGTAAGTCCACTGGGCATTAGATGTTTTCTTGATTTGAACCCATTGCTTTGTTGATAGTATTTGCATTAGAGTGTTCATTTAAAGTCTATCCTCTGTCATGTCCCCTCAACCTCTGTATTCAGGCAGTTGCTTTTTCTCGGTGTTTCCACTCCCATAGTTTATCCTTTGCTTATGAATGGTGTTTTTTTTTTCTCCTGGATCCCTGAAAGTTGTTCAGGGACATTACACCGCCACTAATGGAGAAGTCCATTACATTCGATGATACCACAGTGTATTAGTCTCTGTGTACAATGTTCTCCTGGTTCTGCTCCTCTCGCTCTGCATCACTTCCTGGAGGTTGTTCCAGTCTCCATGGAACTTCTCCACTTTATTATTCCTTTGAGCACAATAGTATTCCATCACCAACATATACCACAGTTTGTTCAGCCATTCCCCAATTGATGGGCATCCCCTCGTTTTCCAGTTTTGGGCCACCACAAAGAGTGCAGCTATGAATATTTTTGTACAAGTCTTTGTGTCCATTATCTCTTTGGGGTACAGACCCAGCAGTGCTATGGCTGGGTCAAAGGGTAGATATTCTTTTGTCGCCCTTTGGGCATAGTTCCAAATTGCCCTCCAGAATGGTTGGATCAGTTCACAACTCCACCAGCAATGAATTAATGTCCCTACTTTGCCACATCCCCTCCAGCATTCATTACTTTCCTTTGCTATTATGTTAGCCAATCTGCTAGGTGTGAGGTGATACCTCAGAGTTGTTTTGATTTGCATCTCTCTGATTATAAGAGATGTAGAACACTTCTTCATGTGCTTGTTAATAGTTTTGATTTCTTTATCTGAGAACTGCCTATCCATTTCCCTTGCCCATTTATCAATTGGAGAATGGCTTGATTTTTTGTACAATTGATTTAGCTCATTATAAATATGAGTAATTAAACCTTTGTCAGAGGTTTCTATGAAGATTTTTTCCCAATTTGTTGTTTCCCTTCTGATTTTAGTTATATTGGTTTTGTTTGTACAAAAGCTTTTTAGTTTGATGTAGTCAAAATTATTTATTTTACATTTTGTGATTCTTTCTATATCTTGCTTGGTTTTAAAGCCTTTCCCCTCCCAAAGGTCTGACATGTATACTATTCTGTGTTTACCCAATTTACTTATGGTTTCCTTCTTTATGTTTAAGTCACTCACCCATTTTGAATTTATCTTGGTGTAGGGTGTGAGGTGTTGATCTATTCCTAGTCTCTCCCACACTGTCTTCCAATTTTCCCAGCAGTTTTTATCGAATAGTGGATTTTTGTCCCAAAAGCTGGGATCTTTGGGTTTATCGTATACTGTCTTGCTGAGGTCGTTTTCCCCCAGTCTATTCCACTGATCTTCCTTTCTGTTTCTTAGCCAGTACCAAATTGTTTTGATGACTGCTGCTTTGTAATATAGTTTGAGGTCTGGGACTGCAAGGCCCCCATCATATGTGTTTTTTTTCATTATTTCCCTGGATATCCTTGATCTTTTGTTCTTCCAAATGAACTTTGTTATGGTTTTTTCTAAATCAGTGAAGAAGTATTTTGGTAGTTCAATGGGTATGGCACTAAATAGATAAATAAGTTTGGGTAGGATGGTCATTTTTATTATATTGGCTCGTCCTATCCATGAGCAGTTAATGTTTTTCCAATTGTTCAAGTCTAGTTTTAGTTGTGTGGCGAGTGTTTTGTAGTTGTGTTCATATAGTTCCTGTGTTTGTCTTGGGAGATAGATTCCTAGGTATTTTATTTTGTCTAAGGTGATTTTGAATGGGATTTCTCTTTCTAGTTCTTGCTGCTGAGCTGTGTTGGAGATATATAGAAAAGCTGATGATTTATGTGGGTTTATTTTGTATCCTGCAACTTTGCTAAAGTTGTTGATTATTTCAATTAGCTTTTTGGTTGAATCTCTAGGATTCTTTAAGTAGACCATCATGTCATCCGCAAAGAGTGATAACTTGGTCTCCTCCTTGCCTATTCTGATGCCTTCAATTTCTTTATCTTCTCTAATTGCTACTGCTAGTGTTTCTAGTACAATGTCAAATAGTAGAGGTGATAATGGGCATCCTTGTTTCACTCCTGATCTTATTGGGAATGCATCTAGTTTATCCCCATTGCAGATGATATTAGCTGTTGGTTTTAGATATATACTGTTTATTATTTTTAGGAATGACCCTTCTATTCCTATACTTTCTAGTGTTTTTAATAGGAATGGGTGTTGTATTTTATCAAAGGCTTTTTCTGCATCTATTGAGATAATCATGTGGTTCTTGCTAGTTTGCTTGTTGATGTGGTCAATTATGTGGATGGTTTTCCTAATGTTGAACCAGCCCTGCATCCCTGGTATGAATCCTACTTGATCATGGTGAATGATCCTTCTGATCACTTGCTGGAGTCTTTTTGCTAGTATCCTATTTAAAATTTTTGCATCTATATTCATTAGGGAGATTGGTCTATAGTTTTCTTTCTCTGTTTTTGACCTGCCTGGTTTTGGAATCAGTACCATGTTTGTGTCGTAAAAGGAGTTTGGTAGAACTCCCTCTTTGCTTATTATGGCAAATAGTTTGTATAGTATTGGGGTTAACTGTTCTCTGAATGTTTGATAGAATTCACAGGTGAATCCATCAGGCCCTGGGGATTTTTTCTTAGGAAGTTCTTTGATGGCTTGATGGATTTCAATTTCTGATATGGGATTATTTAAGAATTCTATTTCCTCTTCTGTTAGTCTAGGCAGTTTGTATTTTTGTATATATTCATCCATTTCTCCTAAATTGGTGTATTTATTGCCATATAATTGGGCAAAGTAATTTCTAATGATTGCCTTAATTTCCTCCTCATTGGAGGTGCTGTCCCCCTTTTCATCTTTAATGCTGTGAATTTGCTTTTCTTCCTTCCTTTTTTTAATTAGATTGACCAGTACTTTGTCTATTTTGTTTGTTTTTTCAAAGTACCAGCTTCTTGTCTTATTTATTAAATCAATAGTTCTATCACTTTCGATTTTATTAATTTCTCCCTTAATTTTTAGGATTTCTAATTTGGTTTTCTGCTGGGGGTTTTTAATTTGATCACTTTCGAGTTTTTTCAATTGCATTTCCAATTGATTGATCTCTGCTCTCCCTTGTTTGTTAATATGAGCTTTCAGGGATATGAATTTGCCTCTGATTACCGCTTTGGCTGCATCCCAAAAGGTTTGAAAGGATGTTTCGCCATTGTCATTTTCCTTGATGAAATTATTAATTGTTTCTATGATTTCTTCTTTAGCTAAACGGTTTTGGAGTATCATATTGTTTAATTTCCAATTGGTTTTAGAATTGGTTTTCCATGTACCATTACTAATCATTATTTTTATTGCCTTGTGATCTGAGAAGGCTGCATTCATTATTTCTGCTTTTTTGCATTTGTGTGCTATGTTTCTGTGACCTAATGTATGGTCAATTTTTGTGAATGTGCCATGTGGTGCTGAGAAGAAGGTGTATTCCTTTTTATCCCTATTTATTTTTCTCCATATGTCTATTAATTCTAATTTTTCTAAGATTTCATTCACTTCTTTTACCTCTTTCTTATTTATTTTTTGATTTGATTTATCTAAATTTGATAATGGTTGGTTTAAGTCTCCCACTAGTATGGTTTTATTGTCTATTTCTTCCTTCAATTCTCCTAGTTTCTCCATTAGAAATTTGGGTGCTATATTATTTGGTGCATACATGTTGATTAATGATATTTCCTCATTGTCTAGAGTCCCTTTTAACAAAATATAATTACCTTCCCTATCCCTTTTGATCAGGTCTATTTTTGCATTGGCTTTATCAGATATCATGATTACCACTCCTGCCTTCTTTCTATCAGTTGAGGCCCAGAAGGTCTTACTCCATCCTTTAATTCTGACCTTGTGGGTGTCAACCCGCCTCATGTGTGTTTCTTGAAGACAACATATGGTAGGGTTTTGGATTCTAATCCATTCTGCTATTCGTCTACGTTTTATGGGTGAGTTCATCCCATTCACGTTCAAAGTTATGATTGTCATTTGTGGACTCCCTGGCATTTTGATTGCCTTCCCTAATTCTAACCTTTTCTTCTTCGGCTCTACCTTTTAGTCCAGTGATTTACTTTGAATCAGTCCCCCTTGTCCCCTCCCTTGATGTTTCCCTTTTTAGTCCCTCCCTTTTTGTTCCCTCCCCCTCCCCCCTCTCTTTCCCTCCCTTTTTGTTCTCCCTCTCCCCCTCCCCCCCTTGGTTTTCCCTTTTCCTTACCCTTGTTGGGTAAGATAGAATTCAAGATCCCAATGGATCTGGATGTTTTTCCCTCTCAGAGTTGATTTCCCTGAGATTGAGGTTTAAGTAACCCCCCCCCCTCTCTTCCTCTCCTTCTTATAGGAGTTTTCTTCCCCTCCCCTTCCCCTGTGAATCTTTGTGTGAGAACCATTATTCTATTTGGTCTTTCTTTACCCCCTATTTATACATTACATTTTCCCCATATATTAGTATACATAGGTTGATATAAATGTAGTCCTTATAGAAGAGAGTTTGAGTAAAAGAAGAAGATAACATTTTCCCCTTTCCTTAATATTTACCTTTTCAGGTATTCCTTGCTCTTTGATTTTCGGTATCAAACTTTCCACAGAGCTCTGGTCTTTTCTTTGCAAAAAGTTGGAAGTCTTCTATTTTGTTGAATGCCCATACTTTCCCTTGGAAGTATATAGTCAGTTTTGCTGGGTAGCTGATTCTTGGTTGGAGACCCAGCTCTCTTGCC
Organism: Monodelphis domestica; assembly: GCF_027887165.1. NCBI lineage: Eukaryota > Metazoa > Chordata > Mammalia > Didelphimorphia > Didelphidae > Monodelphis > Monodelphis domestica. Next base: position 137,381,553 of record NC_077233.1, on the reverse strand, counting down.
TTTCTGAAGATCATGTTCCATGCCTTACGATCATTCAGAGTAGAACTTGCAAGGTCTTGGGTGACCCTGATTGGCATTCCTTTATATCTAAATTGTCTTTTTCTGGCTTCCTGTAGGATTTTTTCTTTTGTTTGATAGCTTTGGAATTTGGCAATTACATTCCTGGGAGTTGTCTTTTGGGGGTTTAGTGTAGAAGGTGTTCTGTGAGCTCTGTCAGTGGCTGTATTGCCCCCTTGTTCTAGAATCTCTGGGCAATTTTCTTTGATTATATCTTGTATCACCATGTCCAGTTTGGTGTTTATTTCTGGCTTTTCTGGGAGTCCAATTATTCTTAAATTATCCCTTCTCCCCCTATTTTCCAAATCTATCACCTTGTCGGTGAGATATTTTATGTTCTCTTCTAATTTCTTGGTATTTTGGCTTTGCTTTATTGATTCTTGCTCTTTTACACGATCGTTGTCTTCCAGCTGCCTGATTCTGGCCTTTAAAGCCTGGTTTTCTTTTACAGTTTGGTCAAACTGGTTTTGTAGATGCGTGAATTTCTTTTGCATTATTTCCAACTTTTCCTCCCAGAAGGCTTCCATCTTTTTGGTCATTTCTGATTCAAATTCTTCATAGGTTTGTGGAGAGTTTCCATTTCCTTTGGAAGGTTTTGGAGCATTTTCTTTTATATTATCTTCTGTCTGCTCTGTATTTTGTATTTTGGCTCCATAGAATGTGTCCAAAGTCGCCCCTTTCTTCTTATTTTTCTTGGTATTTTGGGGCTTCTGTGGTTCTGTGGAGTTTGCCATTTCTGAATGTGGAGGATTAGTTTTTCTTGTCTCTGTCTGGTGTTCAGACGCTTTAGTCCTGGGCAGATAGTTCTATGAGCTTTCCCTGGGTTAAACTGAATATGCCTCACTGGAACTGGAATGGAAGGGTCGGACCACGAGGAATCGCTGGCCGTGAGGCTGTTTCGTCGGCCTGCGGGGGGATGGGCTGCAGCTTTCCCAAGCTCTGGGCAAGGACTTTCACTGAGACTTGGATAGCAGGATCCAGCCCGTGAGGCTGTCTTGCCCGCCCTGAGGGTTGCTGTTGTTTTGACCAGCTCTCTGCAGCGGAGGCCCCAGGCAGTAACTTTCACCCGGACCGACCAGCTCTTTGCAGCGGAGGCCCCAGGCAGTAACTTTCACCCGGACCGACAGGCTCTCTGCAGCGGAAGCCCCAGGCAGTAACTTTCACCCGGACTGGGACTTGGGTAGAAGACCCTGAGGGTTGTTGTTCCTCAGACCCTGCTCTCTGAGCCCGGCGCGGCTGCCGCTTCCGGGAGCCTTGGACTCTGCGCTCCTACCCCTGAGGTCCGAGGGATCTCGGGTTCTGGCTTTTAAGGGGAGCCGTACCTTTTGAACCGGGTCCAGGTCCAGGAGGAGGGTTCCCAGGGTCTGTGCTGTTGATCGTTTTGAATTTCGGCGCCTTAGGAGCTTCTAGTTTGAGATCGGTCGGGAAGGGTTTTCCGGAGATCTGAACTTCAGCTTTCTCTAAGCCGCCATCTTAACCGGAAGTCCGCAGGGTCTCCCAACCAGGACCCAACTCGAACTCGGCTCTCCTGACTCCGAGGGCCTGCCGCTCGCCGGCACTCTCTCCCTACCAGGAACTTGCTGGGACCCTGATGCACAGCCTACAGCGCTCTAGCGGATCTCCAGGGACTCTCCGGGGCTGTAGAATCTTAAGTGAGGAAGAATACATTTAGGAGCAGAGAAATGGAAAGGGGTTATGATCAGAGAAGGATTTTGAATTCAAGATCATAGGGGGTAGCAATTTTATGGGGCAACATGGTAAAAGTTAAGATGTGATTATCCTTGCATATTTTTTTAGGTTATGATAAGTAAGGAGGTTAATTAGCTGGGTGGCCAGGGTGTCAAGTAGACATTAGTCAGTAAACTGAATTGCCGAATAAGAGCACAGTGGTTGGGGCAGAGGAATGTGAGCTAATGGTAGAACTTGTCAAAGGTGGAAGAAGGCCTTGGAGGGTGGCAGGTGACTATGGATCAAGTAATATAAAGGGATAGAGTGAACCTCAAAGCAGAGGAAACTGCTGAGTGTTGATGACAAAGGAATATTCTGGAAGCAGAAGTGAGAAGCAAAGTGTATACAGGGGCATAAAAGGGGCACCCTAGGACATAGCATCTTCTGGAATGATGTAGGTTTCTATTGGTACATACAAAAGATGAACAAGTGTGAAGAATATAGTTATAGGGATAAATGGGAATTTATTAACAAGAGTATAGGTGTTCCAGAATAGAATAAGAAGGAGGGAAGGACACAGATTGTAAAGGAAGAGATAGAAAGGAAATACAGATTCAGGTAATGCTGATTAAATCACCAGGGCAAAGACAATTAGGGGTTGGGGGTTGGCTTGCCATAGTATGGAGACCCTTTCAAGATACTGGGATGACTAAATGAAGTCTCTCTGCTAAGGCAATGGAATCTGATTTCATAGTAGCTTGCTATAAATATAAATAAGCAGGGGTTGGAGGCAATGGGTGGAGGTGGTGGGAAGTTCTGTCTGGTTGTCTGGGTCACCAAATAACTGGTGTTTGGGCACTTTAGACTGGAATCAATTTGATGTAATCTGTAACCTCATCCCGAGATGGCAGGCAATGAGGCACACCCAGTAGACACCCTGCACAGGGAACCAGCCCTACCCTGAATCACAGAACCTCTAGCATATTTGGTATCCAGAGACTCAATATCTCAGGTGGATCTTCTCTGAGTTCCCTTCCTGCAAGTTCCTTGTTGTCTCTGAGGCACCAGACGAGATTTCTTACAACTCTAAGATTTTCTCCACAAGTTCAGACTTAGGCTGGTAACTGGGTCACTGAAGGTTGGATTGAGCTCACAGGATACCACCACAGCCTTATCTCAAGGTGGCAAGAGATGAGGCAAAAATAAGATAACAATAATTCACATTTATAGTGTTATTTTGTTTATATATATGTATATATAAAATTTGATTTCATCCTTACAATGACCTAGTAAATATTAGTCCCATTTTCTAGATAAGAAAACTAAAGCTCAGAGAATTTGGCTCTTAATATCCAAACCCATATACAAATAAGACCTTCTTGTTATCTTAAATATTTTTATTATTTTAAAGTTTAAATTATTTTAAAACACAACAAAAAATGAAAAAAGAGAGAAGAATGTATTTCTTTCCTTCCAATGGGTAGAGGAAGGGATGGAGAAAGGGAGAGATTTTGGAACAGAAAAAAGTTGTTGTTGTTGTTTTTTTATTAAAAGAGAGATGAGAGGGAAAGGGAGATGAACATTTAACTGCAATTCTTTGTTACTTTTCTCTGGACTCAATTTCCTTAACTGTAGGAGAACAGGCTCAATCTTCTTTATCTCTCCTTGTCAATGCCCAGCACACAGGGCTTCACACCTAGTAGGTGTTCAATAAAGTCTATTGAATGAAAATACAAAATTACCATCTTGTTAAATTCTCTAAAATTTATTTCCTTCTGGCTGCTTGAAGTATTTTCTCCTTGATTTTGGCTCTTGAATTTAGCTACTATATTCCTGGAAGTCATCAGTTGAGGATTTCTTTCTGGAAGTGATCTGTGAATTTTTTCAATTTCAATTTTATTTTCTTATTTGAGGATTTCTGGGCAGTTATCTTTGATAATTTCCTGTAATATGCCCAAGGATTTTTCTTGATCATGGCTTTTCAGGTAGTCCAATAATTCTCAGATTGTCTCTTCTTTTTTCTAGGTCAGTTGTTTTTTCAATAAGATCTTTCATGGTTTCCTCTGTTTTTTCATTCCTTTGACTGTGCTTTATTGTTTCTTGATTTCTTATGAAATCATCAATTTCTAAATGGTCAATTCTGATTTTTAAGACCTGATTTTCCTCTGTCAGTTTTGGTTCTCCTTTTTCAATTGGCCCATTTCTTCTTGCATCACTTTCATTTCTCTACTATACTTTTCCTCTGCCTCTCTTGTTTTTTGAAGTCTTTTTTGAGTTCTTCCAGAATCTGTGTCCAATCCATATTTTTCTTTTGGATTTTGTGTGTGTTTCCTTTGCTTTCACTGTTCCCTTCTGTGTCTGTACCTTGCTCTTTGTCTCCATAAACATTCTTTAGAGTTAGGTGCTTTTTTGTTGTTTGCTCATTTTTCCTATCTAAGTATAGGTAGGCTCTGTTTTCTGGAAAGTTGGGGTACTCTCTTAAACTTCAGTCCTTCCTTGATGCTATTTTTAGTTTATTTTATGGATTTTTACCAGTTTCAGTTCTTAGAGGCTGATGTGATGCTCTGAGGGCCAAGAGAGCTCCCTCCCCCTGATGATCCAATTTGACCCTTGAAGATGCTAATGACTTAAGGACTTTTTTCTTTCCTCAGATCTGGGCATAAACTTTTGATCTCACTCTGAACTTGATCAGGTCAGGGGATAATCAAATTCTATCCCCAGGCTTAGGCTCAATTCTTTGGTCTCACTGTGTATTTGATCTAATCAAGCATACCCTTGATTGCTGTGAAGAAAGAATTAAACTCTCTTTGTTTATTTTTGGTGTAATCAATCAGCAACTTTTAATTTAATCAATCAAGAATTTTAAGTTCCCCTACTTAGCACTTGGTAGGTCACTAAGTAAGAGAGTTCATGGGTCACTTACTAAAAAAAAATTCACACCCCTAAAGGCCACAAGCACTGTCCTGCCTTTGGCAGTGCTAAACAAACTGGGAGGTTGTGATTGGTTCCTGTGAAGTGTGAGAGAGACAGAAAATGATGTGGGAAAAGGCCTATGAAAGGTGAGACCAAGGAGAAAATTCATTCATTCCTTCCTTCCTTGGCTTTTCAACAAAGACTCTTGGCAGTCTTAGCCTCATGTGCACTGAAGGTTCTTGGTGGATTTTTCAGTGTCTCCTGGCTCTTCAGATTTCAGCTTCCTGATTAGGACCTTGGATTCTGTTGAGATTCACTTTCAGATTCCCATTTAGGGTATTTGTAGCTAGGTGATTTTTTTTCTACCTCTTTTCTATATTTCCCTCTTTAATATCTCTATCTTGCTGTAAATAAAAGCTGCTAACAGTCATTTTGACTTAAGAAGTTAATTTTTTAATAAATGGCAACCACAATAATTTAAAAAAATTTTATATTTGTCAAACCCATTTTTAATTATTACATTGCCCTGTCCTGGAGCTCCACCTCTAGTTTTGGGCAACAAGATGGGGGGAGTACCACTGTAAATTGTGTCCTCACCCTAAAGTGTGAACTATTTCCTCATCCCAAGCCCAGACTGGAATTCCTGGCTTTGCTCTAGGCCCACAAGGATCAACCAACTTCGGCCCAAACTATTCTGGGCTTCTCCACAGGTTTGAAATTTCAAGAGGTGTGTGTTGTATTAGGATTAATTAAGTCATAGGGCTAATGAGAACTTGTACCACTATTTTCCCAGGCAGGATTTCAGGATCTGAATGTTGGCATGGTCTTAGGTTCTGAACCTGTGACAGCAGAGGTGGGGTGGGGGGATGTGGCTTGCTCTTAGCTTGTTCTTCCCTCCTTTCTACAGCCTTTTTCTGGCTCTGTTCTCCTCTCACCCTAGAGCCCCAGATGTTATCTGTCTACCTTTTGAGTTTTTCTTTTCTTGAAAGTTGTTTCACTTTGCCTCCTTGTTGGTTTTTTCACTCCTGTATTTGTTTTGTGGCAATATTTTAATCTTGGTCAGAGAGATCTTTTGGTGACACAGAGCAGCTCTGGTTCACTCCACCATCATGGCTCCCTAAAATTTATTTCCTCTAATTCTTGGCTGGTTGCAAGAGTTCCTTCCAAACAATAGAAAAGAAGTATTAAAGAGATATTTATTTTTTCTAATATTTTCCTTTTTTCTCTCTTAACATTGTGAATTCATTTTGTTCATTTTTACTTTGACAATTTGATTTTCCAAGAAATGTTTTAATGTGTTTAAAGTCATAGGAAAACGCATGACAAGCATCATTGCTCATATTTCCAGGAACAAATACCCCCATTGAATATTTAGATACAGGAGAGTTAGCCTATTTAATACTTTTTTAAAACTATTTCCTCCTATCTTAGAATCAATACTGTGTATTGGTTCCAGGGCAGAAAATCAGGGAGGGCTAGGTAATAGAATGGGGATTAAGTGACTTGCCCAGGATCACACAGCTATTTAACACTTTTAATCTGTTGTTTTGTTTTGTTTTGTTTTTAGATGATTTTTACTTTTCCCCTTTATGGAGCATTAGTGTAGCTGTGGGACAAGGGAAAGAGTCCTGGGCTCCAAGGCAGGAGATCTGAATTCTAGTGTAGGTCTTGCCCTCTCTATGGACTACTTTATCCTAGATGGTCTCCAAGGGCCATCCATCTCTTTTGTACTGGTGACAATTAGCTCTTGAGAACCTGTTCAAGCTGGCTCTAGTAGGTCCCTGTAATGGGTGGAGGGCATGAAAATGGGGAACTCTCTGCCCCCAGTCTACATCTCCAAGGTCCCTTTCAGTTCTACATCCTCTGTCATTTGAATTAACAGTTCCTCCTGCTGAGATTCAGTTTGCACTCAAACTGTTCATTCTCCTGGGATAACTTGGTCTCATAAGTGCTTAGCCCTTTGGGGAACTATCCTGCTAAGGTAGGCCCCACCTGTAATTTATGCCTCTTTCATGGTAAAAGTCAAATCTTTACTTTTCAGGGTGAATAAGGTCTTTTTGGTCATATTTTCCTTCTCCTACCCTGTACCCTACTCATTGAGAAGGCAAGAAAAACAAAAAAAAATTACAAAATTATATTCTAGGCATGCAAAACAAATTTCTACATTAGCTATGTTTCTCATTTTAATTAAATAAATAATAGGCCTTTTACCCTTTTATCAACTAGATGTGTGAGAAGTGACTAACAAGGGTGGGGACAAAGGGTTAGAATCAACTGGGATTCCCTTTCAGTCTTATCCCCAAACCTTCAGTTCAATTCAACACACATTCCTCAGGTGTCTTCTACATGCAAGGTTATTTATTTGCAAAGAATTTGTAAGAAGATGTGGACAAAAATTGCACAGATTGAGTTGGTCTCAATGAGTTATAATTTACACCCGGATGAAGCATATGCATTAAAGAAATGTCATATTCTTTGAATTCCTGTATCACACTACCTTAACAGCAAGACTTCTGACACTGCCCCACCAACGAAGGACCCTTTTCCAGGTTCTGGGAGAGGGTGTCTTCAATCTGATAACAGGAACATCACGATCTCTGGAATTGGGAGAGGAAAGGAGGTGCTTGCTTGCCAGGAGAGAGAGATTTGGCACCATCTTTGCTTGGCAATCGAGGCCCCTGGTCCCTTCTGGAAGCCAACAGATGCCATCTGGAAACACTGGAGGGGAGGTGTCCAGAATATAGTCCAAGGTGGGGGAAGGGAGAGGGCACCAAGGAACCTTATTGGGCCAGAGGTGAACTCAGCAGGACCAACAGCAACATCTGGGCATTTTACTGATGGGCACTTGGGCCCTGGCTCCCAGCTCTAGGATTTCCCCAGTGCTCATCCCATATGGGGCCCACTCTTGTGGAATATACATGAGACAGCAACACCCCTTCCCCAAGGGCCCCCACCCAGCACCTTTCCTTGGTTTTCTTCCTTCCTCTTTCCTCTTCTCTCCTTGCCTTCCCTCAGCCCACCTTCCCTCTCCCCTCCCCAGCCAAACCTCCCAGTTTCCCATCTCCTCTTATCCCTCTTGGCTCTCTTTCCTGTACCGCCCCCTCAGCCCGCCCCCTCCCCCCAGCAGCAGCCAGGAGCAACCCTCGTGCTGCTGCTGCCCTCAGTGCCAGCCCAGACATTACTGTGGCTGTTCCCACAGGCAGCTCTGGAGCTGACTGTCAGGAACTAATGGGGAGCCCAGAGACCTGGGGCCAAGGTGGCCAGCACCTCTCTGGTGGGGGGAAGAGTCCAGATTGCACGATGGACACTCTAAAGGTACGTAATGCCAGGCAAGGGCACGGGGGTGCGGGGAAGTTCTAAGCCCTGAGATTTGGACTCCTATCAAACATCTATCATCCCTATCATCTGCCCTTTTTTTGCTCCATCCAATTTTCTCAGATCAGGAAGACTAAAAATGTGGGAGGGGGGAGACATGGTAACTTCCTGAGCCTTCAGTGAGAATCATTCTCAAGTGGGGAGGCAGGAAAAGTGACAGGGGTGGGAAGCATCTTCTAGAATTGGGGGCTGGGGACCAGATGGAAGTCCAGTGATCTCAGGAGGTCCAAGACAAAGGAGAAAAGAGGGGTGTAGAGGCCCCATATTCTGAGCCAGGAGAACCAAACTTCAGTGACTTCAGTTTTCCAGAATTTAGGGAAGGAAGGAAATAAGCAGTTGTTAAGTACCTACTGTGTACTAAATGCACAAATATAGCACTATGTGAAGTACTTTACAAATATTAATTCATATGATCCTTATAACAACCCTTCAAGGTAAGTGTTCCCTCTATTATCCCCATTTTATAATTGAGAGAACTGAGACAGGCAGAAGTAAAGTGATTTGCTTAGGGCACACAGGTAATATATCTGAGCCTGGATTTGAATTCAGGACTTTCTCACTCCAGATAGAGTCATCTCACTTCCTCTAGGAATGGAGACTGTACTGAGATTAAGTAAATAAATGATCATTTGAAGAGGAAAATAGCACTAAGAAAAATCAATGAATAAGAGAGAAAAATGAGAAGAACATGGGGTCTGGCCTATGGGAAGGTATGAACGCAGTAGAGAGAATGTTGAAATTGGGGAACAGACCAGTTTGGCAGGAACATAGAGAGTATATTGGGGGGGGGGATAAAAATGCTTGGAATGGTAAATGTTGTAGAAGGCTTGAAATGCCAGGCTGAAGAGTTTGTATTTTATCCTAGAAGCAATGAGGATCCATGGAATCTTTTTGAGTTGGAGACTGACGTGGTCAGAACTACATTTCAGAAATATTAATTTGATAGCAGTGAGAAGGATGAATTGGAGAGGAGAGACTAGAATCAGAGAGACAGGTAAGATGTGATGAGGGACAGAAGTGGAGGAAAGGGGACAAATGTAAGATCTATAATAGAGATAGAAATGAAAGGATTTTTCAAATGGTTGAATGTATCAAGGCAAGAAAGAACAGGATTATTCTGGAGATAGACCTAATCAATTTGTAAGAACTGATTGTTAAATTTTCAGTGTGAGCGTTTACATCTTGGAAATTGTAAATGTTACAAATCAGGGCTTGTTGTTGGTTGTCTAGACTTAAGAAAGTATAGAAGAAAACGTTAGTTCTGTAAATTAAACTGAAAAGTGTGTCCTGTGTACATTTGAGGTGTGGGGGTGTGGGGGGGGCTGATTGTTAAACATCTACCAGAACACTGCTAAGTGAGAGAGAGCAAAAGCTAAGGATGGCTCTGAGGCTATGACTAGATGACTAGAAGGTTGATGGTACCCTGAACAGAAATAGGGAGATTTAGAGGAAGGCTGGGTTAAGGGAAGAAGATAATAAATTCCATTTTTAGATATTTTGGTGATAATGGTATTGAAATTTAGGAACTTTATTAGGATTAATTAGATTAGTAAGTCTAAGGAACAGAAATGTTAATTGAAGCCCTTGGAGTTGACGAAATCGCTGAGAATCTAGAAAGAATAGCAGGTACAGAACAGTCTTAAAAATCACCAGGCTGAGTGTGCAAAAGTTGAATAATTACCCAATAAAAGAGACAGAGAAGGAGCAGTCAGACAAGCAAGAAGAGAACCAAGAGAGAGCACTGTCACAGAAGTCAAGGAGAGAGGGAGAAGAGAGAAGGGGGGAGAGGGGGGAGAGAGGGAAAAGGAGAGAGGAAGAGAGGGGAAGACAGAGAGAGAGGGAGAGGAGAGAGACAGGAAGAGGAAAAGAGGATGGAAGAAGAGGAGAGGGGGAAGAAAAAGAAGGGAGAGAAGGAAAGAGAAAGGGAGAGAGGGGAAGAGAGGGAGAGAGGAAGAGAGAGAGGGAGTGGGGAAGAGAAGGGAAGAAGAAAAAGAAAGAGGAAAAGGAGAGAAGGAAGGAAGAAAAAAGAAGGGAGAGGGAGGGAGAGGGGGGAAAGGGAGAGAGGGAGAAGGTGCTTAACAGTGGAAACAGGTCAAGAGGACTGAGAAAAGGCCATTGGATTTGATTCACTGGTAACATTGGAAAGAGCAGTTTCAGCAGAATGGCAGGTTGGAAGCCAGACTGCAAGAGACTGAAAAGTGAGTAGGAAGTGAGGAAATGGAGGCCACAAGGGCAAGCAGAGGATGGGTTCCTTCTAGGAATTCTGTCATGAAAGGGAGAAGAAATGTAGAATGATAGCTTCAGGAGATGGCAGGGTTTAGAGGGAGGTGTTCTAAAGACTGGGAGACCTGGACATGCTTGTAGGCAGCCTAGAAGGAGCCAGTGGATACGGAGAGATTGAAGATGAGAGGAGAAGAAATGATTAGGGGCCAAAGTCCTGGAGGAGACAGATCAAAGTCACAAGTCAGATATTGACCCTAACTAGGTGAAAAGGCCCAGTCTTTCATCAGAGGCTGGAACAAAGGAGAGAATGGAAGAATAATGTAAAGATATTTTGAAGTATAGAGTAGAAGAAAAGAATTAACTCATAGACAACTGATCCTTAAGTTGGAGGCCCTGGTGAGAAGAGAAGCTGTGTGGTCAAGTGTTTAGGGAAGAAAGAGAGGTTTAGAATTGGTACTGTGGGGAAAATCAAGAACCATACCATAGTGAGGTACCAATTGAGACTAGATCTTGCATTTGTATCCCATTGCCTATAACAGTGCTTGCTGCAAAGTAGGCACCAAATAAATGCCTGTTGATTGATTGGAGGAGGGAAATAAGAGAAAAGGCATTTAATAAACACCTACTCTGTAGCAGGCACTGTGCCAAGTGCTTTTTTACAAATATTATCTCTTTTTGATCCTCTTGAGATAGGTGCTATTATTATCCCCATTTTATAGGTGATTAAATTTGAGGCAAATAGAGGTTAAGTAACTTGTTCAGGGTCCACTGACAGTAAGTGCCTGAGGCCAAGTTTGAACTCAGAGAACATGTAACATGGTCCAGCTCCTCCCCTCAGGACTCTGGATTCACAGGAACTAAGTCTAATCCTAGGGGCTGATCCTGAGAAGGTGACTTTTTCTCTTTGGCTCATGTCCCTCTCTTGAAATTACTCTATCCATCTCAACTTCTTTTTTTTTAAACACCTTCCATCTTGGAATCAATACTGTGTATGGGTTCTAAGGCAGAAGAGTGGTAAGGGCTAGGCAATGGGAGTCAAGTGACTTGCCCAGGGTCACACAGCTAGGCAGTGTCTGAATCCAGATTTGAACCCAGGACCTCCTGTTTCTAGGCCTGGCTCTCAATCCACTGAGCCACCCAACTGCCCCATCCATCTTAACTTCTTAGCATCTTGTACCTCAAAATTGTGCTTCTGCTATCTCCTTGACCAAAGAACAAGCCCCTTTGGAAGAAGAAATAAATTTCTCCTTTGTAAATGTAAGATTCCCCTCCTCTACTGCATTATATTGACTCACAGAAGTAAGAATAACTGAGGCACAATGGAGATGTGGGCCTCTTTCTTCTGGCTAGGAGTGGGTGGAAGGTTAGAGGATCACCAGATTGGAAGCTACCTCATAGGCTACTTCACAGGGTACAAGTCCTGCCCAAGCAGCCCCAGTATTTCAGGGCCTCATTTTGGAATTAGTCAAAGATCCTGCAGGGCCAGGGCCTTTGAGAGCATGCTATCTGGAGAGAGAATACTCAATTTTGCACCTGAGGAAAAATGATATCAGCAATGAGCTTCTGAGGGAGAGGATATGAGGTGGGGGAGCTGACCCTGGTCATACACAGAGGCTCTCACTGGCCACGGCCGCCCCTGGGGGCAGTCTCTCAAGATGAACCAGAAGAAGGAAATCATGTGAGTTAAGGAAATTAAAGCAAATCCACTTTAAGCCAGACAGATATGAAATCTGACTGTTACCAGAGATGGAGGGATGAAATTTGGAGCCAGTGACATATTAGCTACTTGGTGCCCCCCTGTGGCTGTGGGCCTCTCTGTGACCCAGGCTGCCAATGAGTTTAGGAAATCTGGATGGCCGAGTCTGGTTGGCATCTCTCTTTCCAAGGAGATGCCAGAGAAACTGCAGGGGCCAGTGAGGGAGAGCTGCAAAATGCAATCTCTTCTTCCTATCCCAGAGCAAAGAGAAGGATAGAAAGGATCTAGGACATCAGGAGGAACTTTTCCCCAATGGCAGAGTCATTATTGAGGCATGAGTCATTGGTTCCATTTAGAGCTGTCTCATCCCTGAGAGCTAGATTCTGGCCTCACCAGGATTCTTGCCTGCACCCCTCAGAGGGAAGGCTGGATGGGGTGTAGCCCTCAGAATGGAACACTAAGGCCAAGGAGGTAAGAAGCTTGCCATCAGTTGCTATAGGCATTCCATAAAACTGTCCATTCTGGAATATCCATCAGAGTAGACTTCTTTCTTTCTCTAATGCCTGGATCATCCAAGGCGAGACCTGGAAGCAGGGCTTCTAGGAGGGCTTCCTGCCTTCTTTGGACTTCAGGGACCTCCTGCTTCAGGAAAGCCAGATCTCTCTTAGGAGAATGACAAACATCTCTTTCTCCACACATATCCTCCAGGAAGCTGCCTGTGCAAAAATGTCTGCCCTGAGCTTCCGTATCTGTAGCCAGTTCCATGCTCTGTCTGCCTGCGTGATGACTGTATGTCTACGATTGTCTGTATTTGTGAGACTACATATAATTGGGTATGTGCTTGCATGTTATATGAGGACATAGTGTCTGGAACCGCACATAACTATATGGATCTAGACATGTGTGATTACACACCCATGACTCTGATATGGTGTGTGTCCATGTCTATGTATGCCATTACATGTGCATGTAGCTATGTGACCATGAATATGCTTGTGACTACACAGGCTAAAGGATTTTAGATTCAGAGAGGGAAAGGACCTAGAGCTCATCTAGTATGACCTCTCACCTTCTGGGCAAGGAAAGTGAGGGCCAGAGAAATTGCAACCTGTGTAGGGATGAGATTCAAACCTCCGTCCTCTGACTCCCAGGCTGTGCCTCTTTTACATGTTCATAAGTATGTTATCTGATTGCACATGGTCACACACATGTCTCTGTATAGGACTACCTATATATAGGTAAGCACCTACATGTGATTACATGCGACGATAGATAGATAGATAGATAGATAGATAGATAGATAGATAGATAGATAGATGGATAGATAGATGGATGGATAGATAGATAGATGGATGGATGGATGGATGGATGGATAGATAGATAGATAGATAGATGGATGGATGGATAGATAGATAGATGGATAGATAGATAGATGGATAGATAGATAGATAGATAGATGGATAGATAGATAGATGAATGGATGGATAGATAGATGGATGGAGAGAGAGAAGGAGAGAGACAGATGGACAGACAGATAGATAGACAGACAGACAGACAGATAGATAGATAGATAGATAGATAGATAGATAGATAGATAGATAGATGGTGTGTAAGTGTATGGGGTATTCAGGGAGGACTAGCACCTCTGGGGTGAGGGCTTTCCAAACCCTTTTAAGGACTATTCATCCACCTTTGATGTCTACTTCCCAACTATCCTTCACCTAGAGCTATAGTGTGCACAGAGGCCAAACCCTAGTAAAACTGTTTTGGCAGACAAGTTAAACCAGACTGAGGGTAGCTGATAGACCTCAAACCCTTTGGTGAGTTAGGGAAATGTCTACCCCAAGGATATGAAGACTTCCTCTGGCAGAAGGGCCAGATGTAAACAATGTATTCCAATAACCATGAGGGTGATTGAATGAGGTGCTGTGGAGCACTTGGGGCTTGGTCAGACATTGAAGACACCAAGGTCATCCACTGCATCCATCCCCAGGGATTCTAACTTTTGTCTTGCCAGTGGACTTGGATGATTAGAAGAAAGAATGAGATGGATGACTTTGCCCAACCTTACCACACTTAAATCCAATTATTGGAAAGTTGAGGCATCATCAATAGTGATGTCATTGGTCCTCTTTGAAAATGAAGGATGAACAACTTTTATATGCATACATGTACATGTGTAGTATGTATGTGTGTGTGTGTGTGAGAGAGAGCAAGACAGACAGACAGACAGGATGAACAGATCCAAGACAAGTGATACAGAGGTCAGTAAGTGATGGAGGAGCGCCAATTAACTGTCCAACTCTAGGGGGCAGCCTTTTCCTATAGGAAGAGTTCAGAGCCTGTAGGATTCTCCCTGCCTTGAAGTCACCCCTCCCTCCATCAATTCCCCTCAAAAGTTATGAGATCTCAATAAAATAATTACACAAGCAGCTCAGTATATAACCAGAGACTAAAGGGAAATCTCCCCCCTCATTTTCAAAGTCCTCCTTTTCACACCTTGACTAGCTTCACACTCCTCAAAGGATTCTCATTCAAGAGTCCTGTGGTCCCCCTTTTGAGTGGGATTGCAGACAGCACAGAGAAAGAGATAAGCTGGGGATATAGCCAACTGCAGGAGTTCCTCATCTTAGTAAAGAGATGGGGGGGGTCTATGGATATAGCCTGTGGTATACCCAATCTGACTGGGTCATTGGGTCTATTGATTCTGTTGAAATGCTTTTCTTTATTATAGAAGAGGGTTCAGTTACAAGGAAGATGAAATTTAAGGAGAAGTGTCTATGGTATAAAAATAAAAAGCATCAATAAAATTTTTAAGAAAAAATAAATGAGATAAGGAAGTTTGAATAGATATCTAAGATTGCTTCTAGCTGTATGATTCCATGAATCCAGGATTTATAAAGATAGAAATTTTCATAAAGATAGAAAGACAGATTCCAAATATATATGTGTTTTCTATATATGTGTTTTTTATATATGCATGTTTGTATTTTATAACATACATATATAAAATATTCCAAAAGTCTTAAACTTTAAAGCTTAAAATTATACTAAGATTTTTTGGATATCCAGTACATAGAGAATGGAAGGGGACTGCAGGAATGATAATGGTGATGATAATGATGATGAAGAAAGCCTTTTTCTTGGATAAGGCTTGCCCTTAGCTGGTGGTAGAGAGCAGGGAAAGCTAGTTTCATTATGAGAGTCTTAATCCTATGATGATCGAGCCTTCCTGTGTATGTATTCTCTAAGATCCTGTGGGGGAGGAAGACCAAGTACCAGTGGGAATGACCTCTTCCTTCTGGTCATACCTCAGAATCCAACTTTGAGGGATTGCCCTTCCCCAAAATGAATATGGATGGGGGGTTCTGGACACTCAACCCCACTGTCCATCCATTTTTTTAACCCATATCTTCTGTCTTGGAGTCAATACTATGTATTGGCTCCAAGGCAGAAGAGCAGTAAGGGCTAGGCAATGGGGATTGAGTGACTTGCCCAGGATCACACAGCTAGGAAGTGTCTGAGGCCAGATTTGAACCCAGAACCTCCTGTCTCTAGGCCTGACTCTCAATCCACTGAGCCACCCAGATGCCCCCAATCCATTTCTTCCCTCTAGCTGTCTCTGGCCATTGATAATGGTCCCTGCTATCCTCAGAGACACTGATAGAATGATCCATTTTGTAAGCTAGAGCCTGGGCTTTGATATAGGGGTTAGGAGGCAGCTACTTCCCTGGCTTAGCCTAAAACAGGAAAAGGGATGAGGAAAAAATATGAGGAGGACATAGGGACAACAACCTCTGCAACAAGGACATGGTTGGGTAACTTTGAATAGGAACTGGTGTTTTTGTCATGGTCCTACATGGCCTCTTTCAATTCATAATCCCCAGCCTTTTTCTCCACTGGTAGCTCTTCCCTAATAACCATGGTCGTATATTCAATTTTTTTTTCCACTATTGTCTTCATTTCCTCTGGAAACCTATTTGGCCTCCTTTAGCCCAATAACCCTGAGATCTCCCCTTGACTCTAATTCCCCTTTGAGTAATCATCCTATCTCTTCCCCTTTCTGTACTATCAGATTTCTAGAAAAAGTAGTCTACATCTTTGCATTTTCTCATTTTTGCCTCAATCCAGCCTTGGATCTAATTGCTCCAACAGCACTTCCCTCTCTGGGTCAATAATGACTGCTTATTGCCAAATCCAAGATTCTTTCTTCTCATTCTACTAAAGCAGAATTACATAGTAGAAAGAACATTGGATTTGGACCTTTGTATTCAGTTCCCTCATCTATAAAATGAAAGCTCAGTTTCCTTACCTGTAAAATGAAGGAGTGGGACTAAATGGTCTTTGTGGTCTCTAAATCTAAACTCTTCTTATTCTTTCCCCTTTCTTGGCATCTGCCCTCTTTTGGTTACTCTTTTGTTCCTTTGTGGTCTCCTTAACTGTTTTCTCATCATTCTACTGCCCAAATTTAAGCATTTTCTAAGGCTCTCCTTTAACCTTTCCTCCATTCTCATTCCAGTTCTCTTCCTGGCCCCTACAACAGTTCCCTTATTGAAGTCATCAATTCCCATGGCTTCAATTAACACCTCTATACAAATGTGAAAATTTATATCTCCAGCATGACCCCAGAACTCCAGGCCTACCTTTCCAACCTCCTCCTGTCCATTTCTACCTTTATATTCTTCTGACACCTCAAACCCAAGGCATCTAAAACTGAACTTATCATTTTCCCTTAAAACCTTCCCCTTTAGTGGGCCAGCAAAAAACCAAAGGGAGACTCTTCCATCAAGGAATGGCTGAATAAATTATGGTATATGAATGCAATGGACTGCTATGGTGCTATGAGAAAGGAGGAAATAGATGATTTCAAAGAGATGTGTAAAGACTTACCTGAGCTGATAAAGTAGAACCAGAAGAATTTACCTCTAACATCAATCAGTGTAATAAAAACTGAACAATTTTGAGGACATTTATAGGAAGGAAATTGAACAGAACTAGGAGGATAATTTATCCAGTGGTGATACTGTAAAGACAGACTACTTTGAAAGCCATAAGAAATCTGCTTAATACAATGTCTATTCCTCACCATTGATGACCAAAGATACAGCACACTCTCCATTACAGAGAGGTACTGAATGGAGGGGTGGAATGATATATGTATGAGTATTAGATATATCAATAGAGGGAGTTTGTTTTGCTTGACAATGAATATTTAGAACAAGAATTTGTTTTTCTTTCTTTTCAATGGGAAGAATAAGAGAAAGAAAATAGATTGTTGTCAAATTTTTAAATGGGGGGGAGGGTGCTAAAGATGTGAAATATTGCTGGCCCTTTTATCTGAAGTTATTAGATTATTAGTTGTACTTAACTGTTTTAATTTATTACAAAAGGACATCTTACAAACTAAGGGTTATTTGTAATGTAGCGCACAAACAAAACACATATCAATAGGATGGGAAAGGAAATTTTTTAAAAAGACCTTTTGCCTCTGCCCAAGTATTTTTTATGGTCTTTTTTAAAAAACCCTTACCTTCCATCTTAGAATTAATACTGGTATTAGTTCTAAGGCAGAAGAGTGGTAAGGCAATGGGGGTTAAGTAACTTGCCCAGGGTCACACAGCTGAGAAATGTCTGAGGTCAAATTTGAACCCAGGACCTCCCATCTCTGGGCCTGACTCTTAATCCACTGAGCTACCCACCTGCCCCCTTTTTCTGGTCTTTTAAAAATTTATGGCAGATACCATCTTCCATCTAGTCAACAACCAAGGCTCAAAACATTTATTGAGCTCGACTCATTCATTTTCTCATTTCCTCAGATATTTAACTAGTTTCCAAGTTCTGTAAATTCTACCTCCAAAATATCTGTTGAGTCTTTCACTCCTTTCCATTTGAACAGCCCCTCATACTAATTCAGGTCCTTATCATCTCTTGACTCTCATAACAGCCTCCTGGTTGGCCTCTCTGCCTCCACCAGATTAATCTTCCTAATGCACGGTGGTGATCAAGCTATTCCCCTGCCTTCTCCACTGCCTGTAGATACAGACTCCTCATCTGATCATTCAGGGCCTTCCATGGTTTGACTCCAACCTACCTTTCCAGACTTGTTCACAGAATTTCCTTTCATGTATTCTACTCTCCAGCAAATCTGGACTATATGCCCTTTGCCTATCTTGTTCTGAACTTTTCCCACCTCTGTGCCAGGAATGGCTCCCCCCACACCTTTCCACCTGTTGAAACCTTTCTGAATTTAAGACCCATCTCAGCCGCCATGTCCCCAGCCAAGCTTTTCCTGGAGCCATAAGTGAATTCTCTCTTTTCTCCTCTCTCTAATCTGATACCATCCTTTTCGGCCCCCAGCTACACTTATCCTAGTGAATCACTTCTCTCCTCTACAAATATGGTTCACTGCCATTTGCATTATAGTGTATCATCCCTCCTACTAAATCATCATCTCCACCTGGTCAAGAACTGCTTTCCTCGGAGGGAACATGAACTCCTTTGTGCTGGTATCCCCAGGGGCTAACACAGTCGATGCCTTGCATACAGGTGGTGCTTAATAAATGCTGGTTGAATGGAATTGTTTCATAGCACTTCCCTAGGAAAATGGCTTCCACATGGGAGATGTTTCTATTTGGTTCGCCCAAATCAAATGTGCTTATGTGTGCCTGTCTGTCCGCGTGTCCGTGTGTGGGGCTGCGTGCTTGTCTTTCTCGATGTCTGTCTGTCTATGTGTACCCACTTGTGTGTGGGCTCCCTTCGGCTCCCCTCGAGATATCAGGCCGGGACGGAGCGGGTGGAAGAGAAGGGCTGGCTGGGAGCCGGCTGGGCAGCAGGGGGTTCGCCCCTTTCCGCAACGCTCCCCCAACTCCCCCAACTCCGGGCTCCTTCTCCCCAGGACACCTCTCAGGGACTGCTCGATGCTGTCTGCACAGGCTCAGCCCTCTTCCTACTGCCACTGGCAGAGGTGGCGAAACCCAGGGGTTGAGTAGCTGCCAGGCCTGTCGATCAGAGGCAGGGTGGGCCAGGGGGCGTGCCAGGAGAGGGGCTTTGGCTGGGTTGGGCCGGACTGGGCTAGGCTCAGCTGGGGTCTGGGCGGGGCCGGGCTGGGGATGCGCTGTGCTGCGCTGGGCACTGCGCCGCCGCCGGGCTGAGGATGCTAGCGCTGCCGCGGGACGCTCGCCGCCGTCTGGGGAACAGAGCAGTCCGAGCCCGAGCCCGAGCGCAGTGAACGTCGTGCCCCGGGAACCCTAGACCCCAGGACCTCGGTCTCACGATGTCCCGGAAAAAGACCCCTAAGAGTAAAGCGGGAAGTACGCCTGCCTCTTCTCTGCCCAGAGCTAAGGAAAACGGGCCGGTGGGCTCCGGAGGGGGCGGCTCTAGCCCGGGCCCTGGCCCTGCCCCCGAGGCACCGAGGAATGGGCTCCTGCTGCCAGGCCGCCCGTCCCTTAGCAGCAGCGGTGATTTCTACGACGTTGCCTTCAAGGTAAGCGCCGGTCTCCTAAGGGAGACAGACAGAGGGGGAGGGGGGTACAGAGCAGATCCTGCGGGGCTGGTGGACAGACCCATCGCGGCTGAAGGTGGTAGGCACAGACCATAGGCTCGGAGTGGTTGGCAGAGGGGCACACACCCTGGGATGGGGGATTGGCCCACAGATCGTGGGTTGGCAATGGTTGACATAGGGGCAAACCCTGAAGGACCGAGAGTAGTTAACAGAGTCACAGACCCCAAACGGTTGGGGAAGGGGGAGGACCAAAGGAGAGCCGGGATCATGGACCCCCCCCCCCCCCAGGACTGGCAGACTTTATGAGCACATCATGCAGCAGCAGGTGGCCCAGGGCAGGACTCTACTGATGGGGACCCTGGAGAAATGTGGCACCTGGAAGCTGAGCTGGCCTGGTGTGACCTTTCCCAAGCAAACACATGCAGCCCTTTCCTAAGCTCTGGCTTTATCTCAAGCCCTGCAGGGCCACAGTTTGGAGAAGGGGATCTAGAAAATTAGAAAGGGGTTTACTAGCTAGCTGAAGGCTATCAATCCTCCTCAATTTTGACCACAGGGATGGGGGCAGACTAGAGAACCTTTGTGTGTTCCCTAACACTTCAGGTTCTCTGTGATGGCCCTGGAGATGGGCTGAAACACAAGTAGCTCAAGGCTCCCCTGAGAGCAAGTCTGCCCGTGAGGGGCTTCTCTGACCTCTCTTGGAAGTTCACACCAAGAGATTTCATTGATTTCAAAATTGACCTCTTTCAAGCTTTTTCTAGGGTCTCCTCTTTTGCCAGTTCCTTAAAGAACAATTTCAGTGGCTTTCTATCTTTATTATAATATACAAACTCCTAATCTTGGCACTGAAAGTCTGGCTCCAGCCTACCTCTCCAATTTATTTCACATAATCTTCTTTCGTTGTATTTCAGCCAGACTGGCCTACTTTCTGTTCCCCCAACTCAGAGTCCCATCTCCTGCCTACATTTGAGAAAGCACAGGCTGTCTATCTGCCATGTCTGGAATGTACTCATCTCTGCCTCTTAGAATCCTTAACTTCCAGGGCATACCAGCCCCAAACTCTCCAATGTAAACTGATGCCCCACCACCCCTATCTCCTTCATCCCAATAAAATGTCAGATGAACTTGTGGAGCTCATGAACTGGGGCAGCTAGGTGGCTCAGTGAATAGAGAGCCAGGCCTGAAGATGGGAGTTCTGAGTTCAAATTTGACCTCAGATACTTCTCATCTGTGACCCTGAGCAAGTCACTGTAATCTCTGTTGCTTATCTCTCTTCTACCTAAGAACTGAGATTTAGTATCAAGTCTAAGACAGAAGGTAAAGGTTTTAAGGGTGGAGGAAAGAATCTAGCTTCCTTCAAGACTCAATTTAAATGCTATCTCCTATGGAAAGCCCTTTCTGATTATTGGTACTCTTCTCTGGTTATTAGCCTTGGTGACTACTACTCTCTCCCTCCTCAAATTATCCTTATTTATGTTCTTATTTATTTGTGATAATATTGTATCCGTTATCCCACACGTCCTTATGTACTTATTTATCCGTGTTAATGTTGTATCCTCCTTGTAAAATGTATCTTTGTATCCCTGTTACCTACCACGTTGCACATAGTAGGTGTTTAATAAATACTTGATTAAATACTTGATTGCCATATTGATTGAAATTGAGGAGCTGGGTTAACGCCTCTAATATGTCAGTGGTTTCCCGATATTACCACTTCCCAGGGACTTGGCCATTGCTCTGGATAATCTGGAACAGCCTCTGGGCAAAGGTTACTGAGTGCTGGAGTGGGATTTGGCAGCAATGAAAGGGCCTTGGCCTTCTGGGAGTAGTCAAGCAGGCCTGGGCACCAGTCAGGACTTTTAGTCCTGAGGCTTCCCGAAAAGTTTAGTTGGTTAAGCCTGCCCATGAAGCCCCCCCAGGCTGACTGGTCAGTGAGTTGGAGAGTGGGTGCTCTTAGCAGGATTTAGATATTTCTTAGTCTTGACCCAGAGGCAGCCAGCCTTTCCAGAATCTGAAAAACTGGCATCTCCTTTGAGTAAGGAGAGGTCAGCTCCCTTTGAAATCTGTATCTTTCTGCCCTCACTGGCTAAAGAGGAGAGCAGGAGGAGGAAATTGAGGTTTCTGAATGGGCACTTGATCAACATTGCTATAGGATCCACATGGTCTAGGGCAAAGAAGATCTCTTAGTGAGGAGGCCACTAGAATCTGGCACAGACTCTAGGCTGAGCTCTTTAGTCAGGAGGAAAACATCAACTTGTCCTACATGGACCTACCCCAACCATACATTAAGAATATATGTAGGGCAGCTAGGTTGCATAGTGGATAGAATACCAGACCTACAGTTAGGAGGTCCTGGGTTCAAATTTGGCCTTGGGCACTTCTTAGCTGTGTGGCCCTGGACAAGTCACTTAACCTCAATTACCTAGCTCTTCTGGCTCCTCTATCTTAGAACTGATACTAAGACAGAAGATAAGAGTTAAAAAACAACAACACACACACACACACACACACACAAACAACTCTCCTATCTGGTCTTTCCCTTTTTCCAATTCCTTGACATCCCAGGAGAAAAAAATAACCCCCCAAAAGATTCTCCCATATTTTCCTAAGCTCCCCAAGCTCATATGACATTTTATTATGATGAAGGGGGATTGGGGTGGTGGGGCATCAGTTTACATCTGAGAGTGTAGGGCTGGAAGGAGGGAATGAGTATGCTCAGATCATACCTCTTAAGGCTAATGTTGTGTTGGGGAGTCAGATTGTAGCTCCTAAGGACAAAGGGAGGGGTTCATATCACACCTAATTGGTGTAAAGGGTAGGGTTCAAATCTCACCTCCTTAAAGTAGAAGTGTTAGGCTGCCAGAAGGGAATCAAATTCTGCATCCAGAAGGTAAAGGTGTTAGATTGGGGGTAGGGGGTGTCTGATCATTTTCCTGAAGGTGGGGCTGTTAGGCTACAGAAATGAACTAATACCTCTTGAAGACTGGGGGGGGGTGCCACTTTGGGGAGATGCCCAGATAAACACCTAGAAGGACCAGGATTGGGGGGTCAAAAGACCTGAATTTTGTTGTTAGCTCTACCATTTATTCGCTGGGTGACCTTGGGGAAACATCTAATTTCTCTGGGCTTTGGTTTCCATTTTTATAAAATGGGGGCACATGTACTACCTAATACTCAGGGCTGTTGTGAGAATGAAATAAAAAAAAAGATATAAATCCTTTGTAACCTAAAAAGTGCAACATAAATGTTAGCAATTCTTACTGCCATACCTTGGGGGAATGCTAAATAGGAGTCAGATAGGAGGCTTGGGCATTTGGGACATGGCTCTGACAAAAGGCATGTCAGCCTGGGCGGATCTCATATCTCCTTCCCTCCCTCCCTCCCTTCCTCTCTCTCTCTCTCTCTCTGTCTCTCTCTGTCTCTCCTCAATCTTTCTCATCTCTCCCTCTCTCTGTCTGTCTCTGTTTCTCTTTCTCCTTTTATTTTTTATTTATTTTTATTTAAAATTTTTTTTCTATGATTCATGTTCTTTCCCTTCCCTTCCCCACCCCCCCAGAGCTAACAAGCAATTTCACTGGGTTGTCATCCTTCTCTTAAGCCGAACTTTCCTCTTTTCTATAAAATGAGGATAAAAACATTTGTGTTGCCTACTTCATGGGGCTGTTTGGAGGAAAGTGCTTTGTAAATCTTAAGGCACTATGGGAATGTGAGTTTTATTATTATCGTTGTTATTTTTGAGACGTAGCAAAGTGTGTATTAGATAGAGCTTTGGAGTTGGGAAGACCTAGTTTCGGATCTTGATCTTGCCACTTACTGCCCTGTGTGACCTTGGGCAAGTCACTTTAACTGCACAGGTAAACCTAAGTCAATACTCAGTTAGCAAGAACATTTTTAGGGTTTGGTATGTGCTAGTCACTGTGCCAAAACTCATAGATTAGTCAACAATCTACATTAGGGAAAGGAGTTTCCACACTGGAAGTTCTCTATGCTAATGAATTGCTCCCCCCACCCCAAATGAATTATATCCCGTGAGAAGTGAGGACAGGTTACATGATTCCCTGGGAAAAGACAGATGGTAGCCATTCAGAGACAGATGGTAGCCACAAGGAGAGGCTTTATATTGTCTATACCTCATCAACCCAGGACAGTCTTTCACCTGAAATTCCAAGGGTAGAGGACTCAGGGTCTTTTTTGGTGTCCCCTTTGTGGGGAAAGCAGAGACAAGAATAATTGCTCTGCCTGCTATTCGTCCTTTCTCTTTTCGTGCTCCCTGCTCAGTGTTTGGGGATGCTATAAGGAAGATGAGAGAAGAAACCCAGGAGCCTGAAGTATGTGATGGCTCATGACAAAGTGGATGGACCTCATTGTGACCTGCTGGGGATGAAGAAGGACCCTTGCTCATCTAGGCTGGGAACTGAGAGTCCCAGGTCTGGGTCTACAGCTGGTGCCAGCAGCCTCAACAGTCCTCTCCAGGGCTGTCAGAGCATTCTCCAGGGTTCCTGTTTCCTTAAGAACCCAGTGGCCTCCTGAGCTAGGGAAATTCTTTTTGCCTTTCCAGGCCTGACCACCTGCCCAACTCTCTCCTCAGGTGATGCTGGTAGGAGACTCGGGTGTGGGGAAGACCTGTCTGCTGGTTCGATTCAAGGATGGAGCCTTCCTGGCTGGGACCTTCATTTCCACTGTGGGCATAGATTTCAGGGTAAGAGCTCCAAACACTCTTCTGGTCCCTTAGTCAATGCCCTGCTGATAAGAAAGAGACTGCCAGGATTAAAGGTTGAGGAGGGGGAGGCTGGCAGACTCAAAGAGTAGGGACCTGTGGGGTCTTCCTGTCTCTGGGGCAGCCTCTGGCCCCGGCAGCTAGAAGTCTCTGGAGATTGGTGTTGGAAGGGACACGTTGTGAGTGAAAGCCCTCCACGGCTCTCTGATCTCTCTTTCCCTGTTTTTATGTATGTGGGTGTATGTGTCTTTCTGTATGGAGGCTGGGGGTGGGAATCTATTTCCTGATGTCACCATGTGAAGGGCTCTGGAGTTGCTGTATGCCTGTCTCTCTGTGTGTCCCTCTGTGTATCTATCTTGTCTGTGTGTGCCTAAGCATGTATCTGCTTGTTCGTGTGTATGAGCCCTTTCCTCTAGAGAAGCTAGTCAGTCTTGAGCTGAGTGTGTGTGTGTGTGTGTGTGTGTGTGTGTGTGTGTGTGTGTGTGTGTGTAGCTGTGCCTTGTTATGTGAGATATAGCATCTCACATCTCTCAATCTCTATGTGTGTCTCACTCTGCATCTGTTTCTCTGGTTACCATTTCGAGACACACAGAGCAAGGGGCTGGGTCTTGAGATCCTGGGTCTTTATGGGGAATTAAAAAACAAACAAACTACTTTCCTCTCATCCTGAGAGTCCCCTCTACTTGCTCTGAAATTCCAGGTTCCAGAATTGGTTTTAGTTTTAATTTCCTGATAAAGAATAAGCGACATGTAGACTGTCTTTCTTGCAACCTAATTACAAACATTTTTATCAGAGGCTGGATCCGTGGGCTCCACAAAGGCAGGCTTAGACCTTTTTTACTCTGGGAAGATGATATTTGTCTGACTCTATCCAAGGCCCCCTACACTCCTAGCCTCAAGACCAGAATGATTCTTCCAGAGGCCAGGTTATGTCCTCCTGGGTATCGGTGGATTCTGCCTTTCTTCAGAGAAGGTGCTATGCTCAGCTCAGCTTGGGTCCCTACAACAGGGCCAGCTTCCTAATGTCTGAGCCAAAGTGGCTAACTTCAATTCAGTGTAATTATTTATTGGTAATCCTAGAGTTGTATCATCTGGGCTTCGGATTCTGAGGAAGGAGGCCTGTGGGAAGATTAAAAGGCTCTGTGGGGATTCACAGGCATAAAGCCATTGGGCAAACTCCTCTTCCAATAGAGGGAAATTCTGGCTCCTCAACAAGGCCCCTTCCTGCCCCCTCCCATTGCTTTTCTGGCCTCTTTCTGCCTACTTCTCATACAGTGGATAGGGCACTAATGGAGAAGTCTGGGATAACTTGGACTTGGATACTAGAAAGGGTAGAGGGGCTGGAACAATAATGGAAAAAGACAGAAAAGAGGAGAGTGGAACAAAGAGAAAATCTCTCCACAATCGTACATCACCCTGCTGTACATGCCTCTCTCTCTTCCCCACCTCCTCCAAGCAAGTCTGGAGCCCAAGAGGGAGCGATTGAACAGTTGAACAGAGCTCCAGGCCCATTCTCTTTGAGACTGCAGAGAGCCATCCTGGAGGCAGAGACTGCAGGTGACTGTGGGGTGACCCAAATGGTCCCTAGGGGTGGGAGATCTAAAGGCAGAACATCTGCTCTGTGGTCCAGACTCCCAGCAGGTGCCGCTTGGATCCTCCCCATTCTATCTCCTACAGATGGCTGGCCCTGGCTGGGTTCCCTGGGGCATCAGGAAGGGACTGAAGCTAGAGGAGCAGCTCAGTAGAAGAAGTGTAAGGCTTGGGTTGGTGGGACCTGGATCCTATTTCAAGGGCTTCTCTTCCCAAGCTTTATCACCCTTTCACAACCCCGGAGCCTCTTTCCCCAGCTGACTCCCTAGCTTGAAGTTCTCAGTAGCAGGACCCATCAAGGCAAGAGATTACCAAATGGCCTAAGGCTATGTGAGGGCAGAGATCCTGACCTCTCCTGGCAACGCAATCAGCCTCCCCAAGCCCTTTCCGGGCTCCACACCTCTCTTCATCCATATGGTTTGATGTGGAGCTGGTTTTCTTCGGGGTGATTGACTGACCTGGGATATCACCGTGTAACTCTGTGTGCACTCATGTGAATCTAACCAGCACCGCTAGCAGAAGACAAGCTGTTGCTGTTGCTCTAGCAACACCCCCCCCCCCTTCCCAGTCCCACCTCCTCTCCCAGGTCTGGGAAGTGACTCACTGGAAGCACAGGTGCCATGCATCCCCCTTCTCCTCAAGTCCACAGCCTCCCTCCTGCTCCAGGCTCCTAGCGGGCACACCTGATGAATGCTTTCAGGGTCCTCAGGGCCATTCGGAGTGGCCCCATGGGCGAGTGCGATCTGAGGCTCAATGGCACCCTGTCTGGGCATCTGCCACTGGGCAACCTTACAGTGGCAGCAGGGGGGCTGGGTGTGGTACTGCCACTTACTGCCTGTTCCCTGAACACTCTGTTCCCTCCAATGTGCACATTAATATTCAAACCATAATAGTATTAATCTCACTTGGCTTGTCCTTAGTCCCATAAGGTGCTGACGTGATCCACCATAATAGCCTGAGATGAACCCAGGCGCCTCTCAAATGAAGAGTATTCACGGACTAAATAAATAGTGTTACTTGTAACAAACAAAACAAAATCCAACCTGTCAACAGAGCAGAGTAAGAAATGGCAGCTTGTCCCATTTTCCCCTTTGCTGGATGGAAACTGTGGAAGGAGTCCTGGATTTTGAGTCAGAAGATCTAGGTTCAGATTCTGGCTCTCCCACTCACACTGGCTAGGCAACTTTGGGCACAGAAAACTCTGACTGGGTATGTTTCATAGTCATGAACTCATGAATCTGGAGCTGGAAGGACCTCAGAGGCCATCCAGTTTTTTGTTTTTTGTTTTTTTTTTTACAGATGAGGAAAGTGAGGTTCAAAGCACTTAAGTGACTTGTCTGAGGTCATATACATAAGGTAAGGTTAGAGGTGGAATTTGGATTTGGGTCTTCCATCTCAGGGCAGCTGGTGACTCAGTGAATAGGGCACCAGGCTCCAAATTCCTGAGTTCAAATCTGGCCTCAGATGTGTTGTGACCCTAGACAAGTCACTTATTCTTGTCTACCTCAGTTTCCTCATTTGTAAAATGAGCTGGAGAAGGAAATGGCAAACCCCTCCAGTATCTTTGCCAAGAAGACTAAAGAACAATGGAGCAACTCCTTCCATCTCAGGAAGCAGCATTTGCATCGTACCATATCATTTCTTTTTTTGTGACATAAGTGGGCTGGACTAGATAGCCTCTAAGATCCCTTCCTGCTCTGACACTGTGATCCTTTGGCCTTTTGTTTTCCTGGGAATCATAGGAATTCATAGTTGGGCAGGTGCCCCCTGGGAATCCCAAAGTACTTATCTTCTCATTCCTGGGGATTCCTCAATCTTTGTCTTTCAGTCATTATACTACACTTCTCAATAAGGAGGTGAGAGAATCCAATGGACAGAGGACCAGACTTGGAGTTAGGAAATCTTGGGTTTGAATACTACCTCACACACTTACTAGCAAATCTGTGAAATGTGGATGATAACAGAACCTGCTTCACAGAATTGGCTTGAGGATCAAGTGAGATGATATATATGAAAGGAAGAGGAAAGGGACTTGGGCTTTCATAGGCATCAGGAATTCCCAGATGAGGAACTCCCTCTACTAATGCAGGTAGCCATCTTATCTGCAGCTTAGAATCTTAAGGAGTTATCTTGAGCATTGAAGGTCTAGAGTCAATATGTGTCAGAGGTGGAACTTGAACTCATATCTGCCTGAAACAGGACAGTGATGTAGTGGCTAGAGTATTGGACATGGAGTCAGGAAGATCTGTGTTAAAATCCTTATTCAGACATTCACTAGCCATGTGACCCTGAATAAGTCATTTAACTTATCTGAACTTCAGTTTCCTCATCTGCAAATTATTGTTCAGTCATTTCAGTCATGTTTGACTCTTTGTGACTTCATTTCTTGGCAAAGATATTGGAGTGGTTTGTCATTCCTTCTGACAATCGTTTTTCAGATGAGGAAACTGAGGCAAACAGGGTTGAGTGACTTGCCCAGGGTCACACAGAGAGTGTCTGAGGCCTGAGGTTGAATTCAAGCCTTCTTGATTGGTGCTCTATCCACTGCCCCATCTTGCTGCCCCATCTGTAAACTGAGGACTGAAAATAGCATTTACCTTGAAGTGCCTTTCTAATTCAATCTCTCTCTCTCTCTCTCTCTTTCTCTCTCTCTCTCTCTATATCTATATCTATATCTATATATACATATACATGTAAATATATATATAATACCCTTCTCAATAAGGGTATTATAGAATATTAATATTATATCAAATATAAAATATATTGTATTCCTGATTCTCTATCCATTGCAAAGCACTCTGCAAATTTTAAAACACTCTATAATTATCTATTATCATTATTATTATTGTTGTGGTGGTTTATTTGGTTGGTTAGTTAGTTGATATTTCTTGGGCTGTTCCTCTGTGTCACTGTAGTAGAACTGTGCCTGGCTTGATAGCCTTTTCCTGGACAGATTGCTCAAGATCCCCCTGATCCGCCGTCAGGTTTTCTGTCTTTTCTGAGGCACTGCCAGGAGGTGGTTTCAGTGCCACATGAAACATTTGCTGGGAAGCCAGAGCTGAGGCGCCATGTCTGCTCTTGCTGCCCGCCAGAAGGCCTTCTCCTGCTCTAAGCTCTTGCCCAGCACTTCCTGGCGGCAGATGTCAAAGTCCCGCTGATATTAATCTGCCAAGTCTGTTCTTGAAAATGGAGCTCTGGGCCACAATGGCTATAACCCATAGGATCCGGTGGCAGGGGTCTCAGAAAAAGGGCTACTTGCTTACTTCTTTCTGCCCCAGGACAGCCTGAGGAAGGGGCAGAAGGGCCACTGCCCCTGTCTTTCCCAAGATACTGTCCCATTGGGGCAGAACAGCGTATCCAGCAAAATGCTCCCTGACTCTGATCTGTAAGCTCTCACAGATGTTGCAGTCCCTGAATTATTGATGCCCAGCCTTTGCTGCTTTAGGGAGCCTGCTGTGGTGATACTTAGAGAGGGAGATTGGGAGGGAGTACGTGAAGGCTGAGGCAACGAGATGATGGACAAATACCAGGTGGCCCCTTAGCCCATGGGGTAGTTCCGAGCTCCATCCCACGACCCACACACTCTGTGTTCTGGCTGCTCTCCACCAACCAGTCCCCGGCACAGCTTAAAGAGTTAGCAGATGGGCTGTCCCCCCAAGCCCTTAGCACTGGGTGAGGTTGGTGGTTTGTTTTCTAGAGATGATCCATGTGTGGCCAGAGTGCCACTGGGTGTACAAGTGGGGGAGCAGGGAACAGGGCAAGTCAGCAGCCCACTCTCAATTTCCATGGCCCAGGAAAGGAGCAGAGGAGACTGCTGAGTTATCATGCCACATTTTTAGAGATGAAAGAGGCTTTAGAAATGATCTAGTTCAACTCTCCCATTTTATACATGAGGCCCAGAAAGGGAAAGAGCTTGCCTGACTTCAGTGGCAGAGTAAAAAGGTCAGGAAGGAGTTAATTAGAAAAGGCTCCCTGAAAGTGGTAAGCTTTGAATTGGTTCTTCTTTTTTTTTTTTTAAACCCTTGCCTCTGTCTTAGAATCAATACTGTGGATTGGTTCTAAAGCTGAAGAGCAGTAAGAGCGAGGCAGTGGGGGTTAAGTGATTTGCCCAGGATTACACAGCTAGGAAGTGTCTGAGGCCAGATTTGAAACTAGGACCTTCCATATCCCAGGCCGGTCTATTCATTGAACCACCTAGATGCCCTTCACTGGCCCTTTTAACAGCTTCTAATGTGATATGGATTCCTCCCCATCCTGGTGTCTTTTCTAGTTCTGAATTGCTAAGCCTTATCCAGGGGGTGGATATTCTTGTTCTAACCAAGCTTTAGGGGAAGGGAAAACCCAGACCTGGGCCTCAGAGGAGCTGTAGGAGGACTGGAAGACAAGACTCACCCATAGGAGACAATTAGAGAAGGATTGAAGGCATCTAAGTGTTCTGAGATGTCAGTGATTGGGTGTAGATAGGAAAAGATCGGCGAGAGGACAGAGCTTGAGCTGAACTTTGAAGGACAGTCCGAAGAACTTTGAGACCGATCAAACTGAGGTCAGGACCCAGGGCAGAACAAGGATGCCCAAGTCTCAGAAGTCAGCAGGGGTCTCCGGAACAGATGGGCTTTTACCAATTTAGTTAGTTACCGAGGTCTACACTGTCTTCATTTTCATGGTTTACCTTCCTCAGGGATGGGCAAGGGCTTGCACCCAGGTGTCTGATGTCTGTTGAGTCAAGGAGCCATCCATGTCCACTCAATCCCCTTGAAATTGGCTTTTTATTTGCTCTTGATCAGCTTTATGAGGAAGCTGAGATAAAGGTCAGAGTTCAGCTTGGGGCTAGGATACAGAACAAAACCAACTAGATTGTACAAGGAAGGAAGGAACTCTCACCTCATTGGTTACATATCCTAACTAGTGAGCTCACTACGAAGCCCACTTGGGATAAACTCCCCTCCTCTTCCAGCCCACCACAGACACCTCTTCTATGGGTCTCTGCTCACCTCATCCACTCCCTCTATATTCAGTAAATCAACATTTATTAAGCTCTTACTATGTGCCAGGCACTGTGCTAAGCCCTGGGGGTACAAAGAAAGACAAAAGACAGTTCCTGTCCCCAGGGAGCCCACAATTTCTAATCTTAATAAACATTAATTAAGCACTAATAAGGATCTTTACTAAGTGCCAGGCACTGGGCTACAAAGACCAAGCCTAAGGAACGTGGTGTACAAGACAATAAATACAAAGTGATTTAGAGAGAGACCTAATAACTAGAGAGTCAGGAAAGACCTGGTGTAGGACAGACAACACCTGAACTGTGTTTTGAAGAAAGTTAGGGGAAAGAGGCAGCTAGGTGGCTCAGTGGACGGAGCACGGTGGAGTGGGGAGGGCCTGGGTTCACATCTAGCCTCAGATAACTTCCTGGCTGTGTCACTCTGGGCAAGTCACTTAACCCTGATTAGCCTGGCCCTTATTATTCTTCTGCCTTAGAACTGATGCTTAGTATTGGTTCTAAAACAGAAGGTAAGGATTAAAAAAAAAAGGCAAGCTAAGGAAATATGCAGCGTAAGGTAGATGAGAAAAGATGGCATTGCTTGGACAGACCTAGAGGTAGAGGCGGAATAGCATGTTCATCTGGAACAGAGAACAAAATGAACCAAAGAGTGGAAAAGGAGGTGAAAGCCAGATTGTGGAGAGCTTTAATTGCAGGCTGAGGACTTTATATTTTATCCTGGAGGCAATAGAGAGCCACTGAAGACTTTCGAGTAGGGAAGTGTCATGATCGGATTTGGGTTTTAAGGATATGGATTTGGCAGCTGTGAGGGAGATAGATAGAAGAGAGAATCATGAAGGCAGGGAAAACAGTCAGGAGACTACTGCAGTTGTTCAGCCTAAAGATTATGATGGCCTACTAGGGCATTTTTCTTGGGAAAACCAAAGCAGGGGAGGGAAGGAGTCAGAGGTCCTCCGTCTTTGTGAAGGCTCCTCATCTTCCTTTATCCTGAGAGATCCTGGCTGGTGGATATTCTGATCCCATGACTCCCCTCCTTTCTTAAATACTCATAAACAAATATTTATGAAGCCCCTATTTATTATGTGCCAGGCACTGTGCTAAAAACAAATACCATCTCATTTGATAGAAGGAGAATGCCCCAGCATGATGGGCAGCTCTAGGGAAATGTGGAGGGGAAGAGGGACAAATCAGAAGACAAGGACAGAAAAGCTCAGCAGGTTCCCTGGAAGAAAGAAGCCAGTCAGGAGTTCTTTTAAATGATGTTTCATTTCTGTTAATTGAGTCTCAATTAGCCTGGGACCAATGATGGATTATGGGGTTGTCTAGTCCTGTGTTTGCTTCTCCTGTTCCTTTACCCTGGCATGTTAGCTTGACAGCAGAGAGGGCCTAAGGCCCAGTCTCCTTGTGTGTTCCTGGAGGTGGGAGTGGGAGTGAGAAGGGTGGCACTATATATAGAGAGCCCTGCCTGACCACGTGTCAACTGCTAGGTTTGGTGGGAGGATGGGGTTTCTTTGTTCGAGACTGAGATGCACTCTGATGGATCTGTGGAGGGAAAGGTTTAGAGTCAGTGTGTGCAATGACCAGGGTATCTTCAAGATTCAGAGACCGTGGTGCCACATCTGGGCAGAGAGACCTTGGATCCTCAGAGAGGCCGCTGGATGGACCTCTATATTGCACTTTTTATTCATTTTATTAAACATTTCCCAATTATATTTTGATCTGGTTTGGGGCCATACTCAGGATGGGCTGATAATGAGAAATAATAGATGGGTAACCAATTAATGGTACCCTCCTAATAGTAAGGTATCTCTACCCCCCAGCCTGCTGGAAGATTTATGGGGGGATGTGGCCTGGTTGCAATCTGTGTGACCAGGAGTACCCATGCCTATGAGATCACAGTCCCCTTGAAGAAGAATGAAATAGCTGTTATATGGATTATCTTAAGAGTAGCAAAATGTTAACAGTGGAAGGGTCCAGGGCAGAAGATGGGTGGCTTAGTGGATAAAGAGCCATGTGTAGAGAAGGGAAGTCCTGGGTTCACATTTGGCCTCTGATACTTCCTAGTTCTGTGATGTTGGGCAAGTCACCCAACTGCCTAACCCTTACTGCTCTTCTGTCCTGGATTAGATACTTAGTATTGATTCTAAGAGAGAAGGTATAGATTTTAAAAAGAGATTACATTGTATATACAGGCCCATGATGGTAAGTACTTGCTCAAGGATGCAGGTGAGTTATGGGGTAGAACAGGGATTAGTATTCAGGTCTCTCGACTCATAGAATGCACTATGTGCCAGGCTTTGTGTTAAGTGCTTTACCAATATAATTCATTTAATTATAAGTTTAGGGTTTTTCCCCTTCACTACACTCCTATTAGATGTATTCTATTTAATATATATACCCATTTAACATAGAACATCTGACCTGTGTGTGGTGTGAATATAAAAAATGTGGGTATCTAGGATCTGGGTCATTCTGGCTTCTGAGAGACTGTGATTTCCACCATTTGTGGAGAATAGGAGTGTACAGCTAGAATTACACTGACAGTGGCCTAGACAGAAGGGGAAAGGGTCTAGGTAAGCAAGATCTCTTTTAGGAATTGATTCACTCCTATGCTTACAAGAGTAACATTGCATTAGAATCATATCTTACTGGGGCAGCTAGTGGCTCAATGAATAGAGAGGCAGACCTGAAGGTGGGAAGTCCTGGATTCAAATTTGACCTCAAACACTTCCTACCCTACCATCTTTGTTTATTTTAACCCTTACTTTCTGTCTTGGAATCAATACTGTGTATTGGTTCCAAGGCAGAAGAGTGGTAAGGGCTAGGCAATGGGAGTTAAGTGACTTGCCCAGGGTCACACAGCTGGAAAGTGTATGAGGCCAGATTTGAACCCAGGAACTCCTGTCTCTAGGCCTGACTCTCAATCCGCTGACCTACCCAGCTGCCCCCTGGAATTGTCTTTGATCACTGCACTGCTGGGAATAGCTAACGCCATTCATAGTTGGTGGTTCTACCATATTGCTGTTGCTGTGTATAATGTTCTCCTGCCTCTGCTTATTTCATTTTGCATCAGTTCATATAGATCTTTCTAGATTTTTCTGAAATCCTTCTGTTCATCATTTCTTATAGCATGATAGTATTCCATAAAAATCATATGCCACAACATGTTCGGTCATTCTCTAGTGGATGGACATTGCCTCAATTTGATTCTTTTCTGTCACAAAAAGAGATGTTATGTGTATTTTTGTACAAATCGGTCCTTTTCCCTTTATAAAAAAAATTATTTGGGATACAGACCCAGGAGTGTTATTGCTGGATCAAAAGGGCATGCACAATTTTATAGTTCTTTGTTGCTTTTTTTCCCTCCAAAGTCTTTCCACATTTATAGAAGCTTCTCAATCAATCAGGAGTCATACACCTAGAGCTAAACAATACAGGCATCCCTTCTACACTGGGGGGGTTAGGGTGCACTGGCACCCCTGCAATCTGGAAAATTCATGTAAAAATGTTTGGCCCTACTTTCATACTAGAATTGTGCTTTACAGTACCTTATTGTAAATTTGGGGTTAAATATGCATTTCGGAATTTCTAAACTTCTGTGTCATCTGCTGGCCTATCTGTGGCTTCTGTGAAACTCCCCAAAAATTCCCATTGAAGTTCTTATGCTGACCCTCGATATTTCAAAACCACAGTGGGTAAAGTCAAGATGTGGCAGGGATAACTGTGCACAGTATCATGGGATTGTCCTTTATGGAACTGCCCCGCCTACCTGGGGTTAGGGTGTTGGTATATCTAGGACCTATCCCTTCTCCCGTTCCTCCCCTCATTAAGAGATTTCCTCATTTAAATTTAACATTAAGGACTCTCGTTTCTCACCTCAGCAACAGATCCCAACTTGAGACAGGAATCAGTCAATTTCCAAGTGCCTGGGAAGCCCCTGAGTGCCTCGTCCTATGTAATAAGGGGAGGAAGGCACAGGAGAAGCTGACCCAGGCCCTGTCCTCTGGCAGCTCAAAAGCCTGAGTGGGAAGAGGAGAGGAGGCTCGCAGGTTAAAATGAGAGAACTAAATGCCCAAGTGTGCAACTCAGATGGAAGGCTGTGGGTCTTCGGAGAGAGGTAGGCCGATGTGGTCATGAAATGCTTTCCAAAGAAGGTAGGACTCGGGGCCAGATCTGGAGACTGGACGACCTGGATTTCAATCTGGTCTCAGACACTTCTTAGCTGTGTAACCCTGGATGGGTCACTTAACCCCAATTGCTTAGCCCTTGTAACCAATACTTAGTATTGATTTTAAGACAGAGGGCAAGGGTTAAAAAAGAAGAAGGCAAGACTTTTGAGCCAGGCCTTGAAGGATGGATAAAGAAAGGGGAGGGGAACAGCTTGAGCAAAAACATGGAGATGGGGAATGAAGCTGAGGGGAGGCCGTCCTGGTTGGAGTAGAACTTGTGCTTTGATAGGAAAGATAAGACTAGAAAAGCATATTAGAGGCAGGCTCTTGGAGGGACCTGAGTTCAGACTTAATTATTTAGGCATTAGGGATGGATAGTTATTGATACCTATGCAACCCAGGATCCATGTGTTTGCCATTAAAGGCTTGTGTACCACATAGAATTGTGAGAGTACAGGAACTGGAGATGAGAGACCAGCCTCGAGTGCAAACTCAGCCTCTTCTAGCCCTGTGATGGTGAATGAGTCATCGGACCTTTCTAAGTCTTATTTTTTCTCATCTGGTAAATGGGGTAGTCATGCCTGCTGTGTGGGGGAGGGGGCTATTGAGGGAGGGAAAGAAGGAGAGAGGGGAGATAAAGATCCAGGAAGGGAAGAGGGGGAAAGGAAGAAGGGAAGAGGGGAAGCCAGAACTCAGCTGGCGGCTTTCCCAGCTCCTTCCCTGAGTGAGGTCTCAGTTTAGACACCTTTGGAAACAGGGTGAATGTGAGCTGGCATAAGTGTGAACAGGAAGCCCATCTGTTTATCCATATATCTTCTCATCCCCCACCCATTCCTAGTATCAGAACTCCGGGCCTGATGGCTTTGGGAGTTTAGGATAAACCTTGATCTACCTAATACCTTAAGTGGCTCCTCCTTTCTTCCCAGAGGGAGTCTCCAGCCACGTGGGACCAAAGAGGGGCCCCTAGCTGAGAGTAAACACATCTGGGGGCAGCCTGAGAGTCTCAGCCTATTCGCAGGCGGAGTAGAATTGAGGAGTGCTCCCTGGAGGCAAGTGGGCAGACAGGAAAGAATCTTTTCTTTCCTCTAGGGCTTTATCATAGCTATTTTTAAAGAATAGCAATAATACACGAAGTTTCTATAACATCAAGTTCAGGGTCTCTCATAATCCTTGTAATGAACCTGCAAAGTCATCAAAGCAGGTATCACAATCCCATTTTACAGATGAGAACACTTGGACCCAGAGAAATCAAGCTCAGGTCTCCATTTGGATTCTATCCCCTGGTATTGAAGGAATTAACAGATGTTACCACAAACCCTTCATATAGTTTATAGTGGTTTCACTGAGAATTCATGTAGGAGGGAGGGGTACTACCCTATAGAAGGGCAGAATAGCAGGACTGGATCTTGCAGAGAAGCCGAGAGAGCTATGGGGCAGGCTCCTTCTAGTGCGGGGCCAGGAATCTTCAGACTGTGTTGGCTTTGCCTCTAGAGCTGGGCCCAGTATCTCTCCTGGTGGGGATAGTGACCAGGCTTCCTCTCTTTTTTCTCATTTTCCAGAATAAAGTCTTGAATGTGGATGGGGTGAAAGTAAAGCTCCAGGTGAGTGGAGATGCGGCCCTGGCTCAGGGGGAGCAGAAGCTGGGGTGGGGGTGGGTGGAGACTCCCTAGGGCGCTGTGAGGGGTGGGATAGTGTCTCTGGCTTGATGGCCTCTCTGGGTTTCAGATCTGGGACACTGCTGGGCAGGAGCGGTTCAGAAGTGTGACCCACGCCTATTACCGGGATGCCCATGGTGAGCTCCGGGCCCAGGGGGCCTCTTAGTCCATCCCCAGAGGACAGCCATGCCCAAGCAAGAGAGCAGAGTGAGCGGGCTAGTTTGGATCCCCACCTGCAAGGATATGCAGCAGCCCTTGTCCTTACAGAGTTGGAGGGCGGGGAGGGAAGTGAGGGAAAGTATGGAGCCCAGGGGAAAAGGGAAGGGTTGATCCTGGGTTCTCAAGAGTCTCAGAACTTGGGCTCTGATATCCTGCTGGGGTAGTCAGGTCGCTGCTGCTGAGGTGTGTGAATAGACTAGGATGAGGTAGGCGTCATGTGAGAGAGGTGTGATGGGTGACTTGACTGTGAGTCGTTCACATCCCTTCCCTTCTCCTTCTGCCCACAGCTCTCCTGCTGCTTTATGATGTCACTAACAGAGCATCCTTTGACAACATCCAAGTAAGTGATAGGGGAGGGGGTCGTGTGCCAGAAGCTGCCACCCCAAGGCAGGGGGAGGGACGAAATGACCCCTGAGTGCCCACAAGCCCACTGAGATTAATGTGGCGAGGGCCAGAGCCAGCTGAGCTTGTATCAAGACTGTGCTTGCAGGGAACCCTTTCTCTTTGCCTTCTTACCCAGACCCAGCCTGCACACACAGCTCTGAACAGAAGCTGCAATGGGGGTGGACTCTGCCCCTTCCTTGACACACCCAGGCTCACCAAGGGTCAGTCAAGCAAGAGTGACAGCAAATATTATTTCGGTGTTTGCCAGGAAAGCAAATGGACATATGGCGAGTGGAGTCCAGGAAACTGGGACATTGGCAATAAGAAAGAAACCTCCTAGGTAGCAGATGGAGGAGCAATGACGGGGTCAGCCCTTTCCTGCTCCTCTCGTAGAATTCAAACATCACTCAGGACAGGCTGAGAATCAAAGCCTCTTTCTGAACTCCTGTGCCCCACAAAGTCCTCATTCTAAGTCCCGTGACCTCATTTCCACCTGTATTCTGTGTCTCCACCACCATACACCTGTGATCTTCCCCTCCCATGCGTGCCATGTCCCCCAAATCCCCTTGCCTTTCTCTCCCCCCATATTCTAGGTCTCCCTAATCTTTGAACCGGGTCTTTTGTCTCTTAACCTTCCCCCAAGGGCCTGCAGCCTTCTTCCAGCTACCATCCAGATGACTTGAGATACTCACACCCCTTTGACTCTCGCAGAGGGAAGATTTTAAGCTCCCAAAGACAGGCGCAGAAATCTCTTTCCTGAACTTTAAATAGACGAGAGGGACTGGGCAGGCTCAGGACTGAGGGCTAGGTACTTGGGCTCAGACAGAGTTGAGAATGGGAGAAGACATGGTCAGAGGGTTTCCCTTCTGGAACAGTGTTTTTGATGCATGTTCCTTTTTTTTTAAAAACCCTTACCTTCTGTCTTAGAGTCAATACTGTGTATTGGTTCCAAGAGTGGTAAGGGCTAGGCAATGGGGGTCAAGTGACTTGCCCAGGATCACACAGCTGAGAAGTATCTGAGGCCAGCTTTGAACCCAGGACCTCCCTTCTCTAGGCCTGGCTCTCCATCCACTGAGCCACCCAGCTGCTCCCTAACCCATGTTTCTAACAAAGAAAAATCTCAGTTAGGGGAAAGATAGAGCCAGAGATCTGATGAGAGGTGGTTGGATGGGGGCATAGTGGATCTGAGAAGGGTAGGTTGCAGTGAGTCTGACAAGATGATGGAGATTGACCAATCTGGAATGGTCAGTTCCTGACATCCTTATTTTAGGAAAAGTATCAAAAAGCTGGAGAGTGTCTCAAGGAGGCTTACCAGGATGGTGGTTGCTAGATATTAATTTCTTGTAGGAGCTAAGGATGTTTCAACTGGAGGAAAAAAAGGAAGAGAGGGGAGGGAGCCCATGACTGCAGCTCTTGAAGGGCATTTGGGTGGGAGAGAATCTGATTAGACCTGTTTTTACTTGGCTTCACAGGGCCAAACCAGAAATAATGTGTGGAAGGAAGATGCATGGAGGCAGGCAGATTTCAGTTCTATAAATTTCCAATCTGATCAGATCTGCCAAGAAGTAGCATTGCTTGTCTGCCTCAGGAAGCAATAAATTCCTCACTGGAATCTTCAAGGAGAGGCTGGTGGACAATTTGTCAGGGACTTTGTCAAGGGGGATTCTTGTTCATAGAGGTTGAGCTAAATGATCTCTGAGATCCCTTTAAATGGCCATATCTGGAGGCAGTGAGGTAGTTCAATAGAAAGAGAGACAGGCCTAGATATGGGAGGTCCTGGGTTCAAATGTGGCCTCAGACACTTCCTAACTGTGTGACCCTGGATATGTCACTTGATACCCATTGCCTAGTCCTTACTGCTCCTCTGCCTTAGAACCAATCCATAATCTTAATTCTAAGATGGAAGGTAAGGGTTTTAAATAAATAAATACAATTTAAAATAAAAAATAAAATAAATGGCCATATCTGGGAGGAAAGGGGCAACTATTGCATCTATCCATCTATCTTCTTCAAATGTGGAATGGAGAACACATTCATTTCCACATTTATCCAGGGCCTAGTACGTGTAGAGCTTGGCACTAGAGCCTATGGGAAGATAACAGCTTTAGAGAAGATGAGAAGCTTATTTCCCTACCAGTTAGTAGATAAAGAGACAAATAGAGTACTAGATTTGGAGTCAGAAGACCTGGGTTCAAATTCAAGGGCTCTGCTACATACTTCCTATGTAAGACTTTGGACTAAGTACTCTAAGCCTAGATTAGATGAAAGAAGGGTTCTTAACATTTTTTGTGTTTTTGGCAGTCTGGTGAAGCCTATGAAACCCATTTCAGAATGCTTTAAAATGTATAAAATAAAATACATGGGATTACAAGGGCTACTGGGTAGCTCAGTGGATAGAACACTGGACCTGGAGTCAGTAAGACCCGAGTCCACATCTGGCCTCAGAAATTTACTAGCTGTATGACCTTGGGTAAATCACTTAAATCTGTTTGCCTCAGTTTCCTCACATGTAAAATAAGTTGGAAAAAGTATCTTTGCCAAGAAAAACCTGAATGGGATCACAAAGAGTTAGGACATGACTGAAATGACTAAACAACAACTATTATTAAAATATATTTTTTTAAAAGCCAAGTTTACAGATGTCAGAACATCTGACTAGACAATCTGTAAGGTCCCTTATAGATCTATACCTTTCTGAACCTAGAATGTAGCTAATTATACGATGGTGGGTTTTTTTTTAACTGACCTGCCTCTGATTTCAACTGCCATGGGAGCTCTCTATGGGGAACTTTCACTAAATAAACTCAGTGGCCCCTGGGGAACATTTTATATTCTTAAAGAGTTTTCTTGGGGCACTGAGAGGTTACCTCGACTTACCCACGGCCATATATCTAGTAGGTCGCAATTGAGTCCAGGTTTTCCTGATTAAGAGACCAGTCTGCCTCTCGGGGAAAATCAAGAGGATGGACTAGATGTTCTCTCTTTAAGCACCAAAACCCTTCTCTTCTGTCTTAGAACCAGTAAGGCAGAAGAGTTTGGTAAGGGCTCGGCAATGGGGGTTAAGTGACTCGCCCAGGGTCACACAGCTGGGAAGTGTCTGAGACCAAACGTAAACCCAGGACCTCCCGTCTTTGGTCCTGGCTCTCACTCTACTGAGCCACCCAGCCGCCGCCACATGTCCTCTTGAAGGTCCTTTCCAATTCTAAAATCCTCTGAACCTACAAAGCATAAAGGAATCATAGGAGGCCTTCTCTAACCGGATAAGCTGGCTGTAAGTGGAGCTGAGCTGTGGGCATAGTCGGTGCAGACAAGAGATCTGATGGTTTCCATGCTTAGCCCTGGGTGAACTTTCTAGCCCCTTCCCACAGTGGTGCTTGGAGGTTTGAGTAGGCAGCCCAGCCCCAGCTGGCCACCCAAAGCCTGGAGGATCAGCAGGACTCATCCTCCTTCTCTGCTGCCTCTAGCTTACAGCACAAAACTGATCTGAAGAGTTGGAAGCCAGACCAGATCTGTATTGACCAAAGCAGGGCGCCTGGGCCCCATAGTTCAGGAAGTGCCCAGGCTCTCTCCCCTCCCCAAATCTTTCACAGAGGAGCCCCAGCTTTGTGCCAATGTCTCTTCACCTCCATCTAGTGGTGATTTCAAGTCTCGATTCTGCTTGTGGCCCACAGTAAAGGGGGAAGAGGTAGATAGAATGATCATAGCAATATCAACGATGATAACCATAATCACTAACATTTACACTGTGCCAGGTGCTTTACAATGATCATCTCACAACAACCCAGGGAGGGGTAGGTGCTATCGTTATCCCCATTTTTACAGATGGGGAACCTGAAGCAAACAGAGGTTAAATGACTTGCCTAAGGTCATATAGCTAAATGTCTAAAGCTGGATTTAAACTCAAGTTTTCCATACTCCAGGCCCAGTGCTCTAGCCACTGCACCATCCAGCTGCCCTTCA
This sequence comes from Monodelphis domestica, assembly GCF_027887165.1. Taxonomy (NCBI): domain Eukaryota; kingdom Metazoa; phylum Chordata; class Mammalia; order Didelphimorphia; family Didelphidae; genus Monodelphis; species Monodelphis domestica. Next base: position 137,340,424 of record NC_077233.1, on the reverse strand, counting down.
ATATTGGACTGCTTTGTCGTTTCCTTCTTTTTTAGCTCATTTTAAAGATGAGGAACTGAGTTAAATGACTTGCCCAGGTCCACATCCCTAGTGTCAGAGGCAGAGGAACCTCCCTGATTCCAGGCCTGGCCTCATTCCTACATTTTACAGATTCCTCCTAAACCTTCCCAGAATTCCCACCAACTCCCTAGCTCCCAATTACAATGAGGGAATCTCTTCATCATTTGATCAGGATATATAAGGACCTCACTCCCCCAGGGCATAAAAGGGGGTGGGAAAGGCACTAAAAAGATCCTCTAAACCTACTCCTGGAGGAAGTATTGTAGATAAAGGCCAATTCGCCAGTAGAGCAGAAAGGATGTGATCAGAGCTCTATCTTGAGTTATGGCGGAGGGAAAACCGAGTTTGGAGTCAGGATCTGAATGAGTTTGAGTCCTAGCACTGTCATGAGCTGTGTGGTCTTGTCCCTCTGAACCTCAGTTGTCTCATCTGTCAAGTGGGGATGGTAACTGACACTGCCAGTAGGCACCACCAAGGTCTTGAGGACTGAATGAGATTATCTGTAAAATGCTTTCTAACTCATAAAAGTGCTAGATGAGGGTGTCCATTCAAACATTTGCTAAGTGTCTATTATGTCTAGGGCACGATGCTTAGCCCTGAAGGAGATATTGAGGATTTTTTGGCCTTTAATTTTAAAATTCCATTTTCTTTTCTGTTCTGAATTCTCTTCCCCTTCCCCTTTCTTCCCCCCACCTCATCTACCCCCACCCCCACCCCCACTGAGAAAGCAGGAGAAACAAGACTTTTACAGTTTGGGATTATATATGGACATACAGACTTTAGACACAGTAGCTGCTTTCCAGGAGCTTTCAGGCTGGTAGGAAGCTAGATCACAATACACAATGTTATATCCTATGTGGATTAGAGATACAAAATAAAAGAGCTATATGAGAGGAGGTCGTTATTATAAGGGGTGGGGGAGACTTGGCACATAGAAGCCTTTTTGGGGGGGGGCTGGATTTGTGATAGTAGGCATTTCAGAACTATTTGTTGATCAAAAACTAAGAGCAAGGAGCAATTAGGTAGCAGTGTAGGTTTGGAGATGGGAGGTTCTGGGCTCAAACAGATTTGATCAAAACAGATCTCAGACTATACCTAGCTGTGTGACCTTGGGCAAGTCACTTAACTCCAATTGCATAGCCCTTACTTCTCAACCTTAGAACAAATACTCAGTAAGGAAGAAGGTGAGGGTTTAAAATAATAATAATAGGCACTCTGGGGAAGTGGTAGAACCAATACACAGTAAGGCAGAAGGTGAGAGTTAAAAAAAATGATAATAGGTACTCTGGGGAAGTGGCTAGAGTTGGCCAGGAAGTCATGGAGACCTGGCTTTGGGGATGTTGGGGGAAGTAGGGTGGTTGCTTTCTTGGTAAACTTCTAGGATAGAGGCTACAGTTTCCCTTCTTTCCCTGTAGGCCTGGCTGACTGAGATCCATGAATATGCACAGAAAGATGTGGTGCTTATGCTATTGGGAAACAAGGTAGGTGTCCACCGTGGCCTAAGTTGGACCCCAGCCAGGGAGCAGAGCTGGGCTGTTTGGAGGCCTTGGCCCTAGTCTTCCTGGCCAACAGACTGTTTTTAGTATCTATTGGCAGGTAGTTGCCATTCAGACTCAGCTAAGCATTGCTTCCTTGATGGCTAGAAAGCCTTTTCTGTCCCTCAAGAAGCCCAGAAGGCCTCACTGCACTCTCATTTCTTTGCACCCCATCTTAGGTGGACTCTACTCAGGAGCGAGTGGTAAAAAGGGAAGATGGGGAGAAGCTGGCCAAGGTGAGCACACCTGTGAAGTGTGAATATGTTTGATTGGGGCAGAGGGATGGAAATAGTTCAACTAGCAGAAATACTCAATGGCAGCAGTGAAGATCCCAGGTGGGCCAAGAACAGCTCTCATTTATGTCCAGCTTGGTGATTTGGTCCTCTAGGAAGTGGGTGTCTCTTGTCAGAAACGGATATGCAAAGGACTGAGTGGGCTGTTGACCAAACTCTAATTGCAGTCACATCTTGGTCCCAGATGATAAAACATACTTCCCTCCTCTTGTTAAAGAGGTGGGGGACTATGGGTGTGGAATATTGAATTCTGTCAAATATGGTCAATTTGATGGTAGGTTTTTTTATTTAATTGTCTTTCTTTGTTCTAGGAGGGATCTATCCAGGGCTAGGGAAGATAAACAGTAGGGTAAAAAAGCAAAAGGCACTAATAAACTCTGGACATATGAAGCCTGCCGTAGTATCCCTGTGCTTATAGCCAAGCCCACTGGCTTGGAGTACTAAGTCCTATGGCTGAGGAGGGAATTAAGAATTGACAGAGCAACTAGGTGGCCTAAAAGATTGAGAGCCAGGATGTTCTAGGTTCAAATATGGCCTCAGACATTTCCTAGCTGTGTCACTCTGGACAAGTCTCTTAACCTCAATTGCCCAGCCTTCACTACTCTTCTGTCTTGGAACCAGCACTCATTCATTGTTTCCAAGATGGAAGGTAAGGGCTACTATTTTTTTTAAGTGGGGAGGGGGACACAGTAAAAGCAAGCTCCTTAGTCTCTTATTAGAAGACCCCAATTCTTGTATCAGAAATGGGCATGGAGAATGTTGGTGAGCACATCCCCTCCTCCAACTTAGGCTGAGTGGAACTCATTGACTGATGTCCCTGGGACAGAACTCTTTTTGAGTCTACAAATTCTCTGAATAGTCATGGGGAAGGCAGCTATCGGGGGTGAGGAATGATTTTGGAGACCCCAGGGCTTTTGGTGGTGAACCGTCCCCCTACCCTAAAGGCCCCCAGGATTATACAGGAGGGCCTGCCCGCCCGATGCTCTGCTCCCTTACCTCCCCTCCAGCTGGCAAGCATGTTTTGCAGGAGTATGGGGTGCCCTTCATGGAAACAAGCGCCAAGACAGGCCTGAATGTGGATTTGGCCTTTAAGGCCATTGCAAAGTAAGTGCCCTCTTTTTCCTCCCCCTATTTTGGGTCTTTCTTTTTGACTTGGACATGTGCATGGGAATGTTTGTGGGGGTATGCACCAATTTTTTTGTGGCTTGCCATTTTGTTCATTGAAGACTTAAGAGCCTTCCTGTTCTTGATGGCCTGAACCTGTTCATTCACTCAAATAGGTTTTTAAGCTTTGGTCACCTGCAAGGTAACCAATGAGTTTGGGTTGTCCCCTTCCCATGGCCCATGACTCAAGTTGGGCTTTCTCACAGCCCATATCATTTGCATTTTGGGAGGAGAGGCGCCAATACTACTATTTGCATACCTGCAAAGTATCTTATGGCTGTTATTGGCTTGACTCTTGCATGTATGTACTCAAGCAACCTTGTCTGAGTCCAAAGATGAATGCTAGCTGGCACATTCTAGCTGGCTTCCATTTCTCTCCTTGTAGGGAACTGAAGCACAGGTCCATGAAGCTGCCCAGTGAACCCAAATTCAAATTGCATGACTATGTGAAGAGAGAAGTTCGAGGCTCAGGCTGTTGCCGCCCCTGACCTGGAGCTCCTCAAGCCTTTGAACCCTGCCCAGGGACAGGTGACTGTGCTCCAATGCCCATGAGCCACCTTTCTTGTGGACAGTCTATGCATGTCTGTTGTGTGTCACTCTTTGTAAAGGTGAAAGAAGGGAGGTGCAGGTAAAAGGACAGGAAACTGGGTGGGAGAAACAATTCTCCTAGAGGGAAGAGAACAGTGAAGGGAGATTACTTTGAACCAGCAAGGTTCCAGACCTGGCTGGAAACATGGCACTGGGTCTAGTTCCAGACTCAGTTCCTAGAACTAAGGTTCAGTAACTTCTCTTTTTGGCTGGTCAGGAAACTCATTCCCTGGCTCTGTAAGGTAATGCCGACAAAGGTACCGAATCTCATCAGTTTTGGATGCTCAGCGTGGTATGTTCCCTTCACAAAAGCATCTCTTGACCAAATGAGTTTTGCCAAAGCTGTTTACCGACAGAAGATAAAAGGGTCAGGCCCTAAAAAGGACATGCCTTTGTCCTTGTCCAGCTGCTCACTGTAGGTTACTGGCTTTTCCAGGAAGAAAACACATTGTAATTTCAACCAATTGGTTTTCCCACATGTTAACTTACTGGCTTTCAATGAACTTGTTTCACCTACCACATGCAGAAAACCAACTTAACAAATCATTTTCAGGACTGTGGCACCAACTCCCTGAATCTTTGCTGCTGGTCCTCCTAATACCTTCCTACATATAGTTTCTATCCTGTTTTTCATTTGTTTTCTCAAGGTTTCTTTTGAAATCCCTCCTTATAAAGCTATCAGAGTATAAAGGTTGTGGTTTCCCAAAATTTCTATTGGAATGGACAATCACAGAAGAGCCTCAAGATTTGTTTTAATTATAATGCCAGCAAACAGTTACAGATGATTTTCAGCCTCAATCTACTGTTCAACCATTCCACAAAGGCAGGGCTTATATTTCCCCACTAACAAGGTACCCAGGATTAAAATTCAAGTGGAACCTCCAAGAGGGAAAGTTAGGACTTCCGTGTTTTGATGGTGAAAACCAATCAAAAGGACCAGAGAAACTACTTCTTAGGATTGTTTTTTAAGCTGCCCAGGGAGAAGAAAGGTAATAGTTCTTCCTTCTCATAAAGGCAAACAGGGCTAAATTCTGTCCCAAGTATTATTGGGAACACTAGCATTTCAATGTTACTTCTCTCCTCTCAGTCCTTTGGGCAGGTCTGTTTGGAACCCTACTCTGCTGACCAAATGGGACTCTAGTTTTGTGTTTACCAGACCTGTTGGTCTCCTGGACCTGCATCCTTTAGATCATTAGATCATGAGCTCTTTGAGGGCAGGGACCACCTTTTGCCTTTTTTGCATTCCCAGTGCTTAAGAGTGCCTGACACATAGTAGGCATTTAATTATTGACAAAAACCTGAGCTGCCCTAGATCCTGACAAGCTGGAACAGAAGATGTAGTTCCAGTCTGAGTGTGTCAGCCTCCACTCTTGTTATCCAAGAGCATAAATGTACACAAGGTTTGCATTTATCTTCTTTATTCCTTCAAGTGATAAAATTTTTAAAATAATTATTAGGAATTGAGAAACAGCATCTTTTTTTTGGTGATATTCTCAAATAGAATAAGGTCATGGATACTGACCTTAAACTAACCCTTATAAATGTATAGCTTTTTCCAGTTTCTAAATATATTTCTGTCATCTCAGTCAAGCCTCTCAACAATTCTCAAATAGGCAATTTTATGGGCGATAAATCAGATTCATATTACCCCAAATGGACACCCAGCTGGCCCTTTACCAAATCTCCCAATTCCTTCCCATGGTGAAGCCTGTTAAAATAGGCTCAGCCACAAGATTATTTTCCTCCTTAATGGAAATAGAACTATAATCTCCTTCACAAGAGTACACTCTAGTTGAGACAAGCTGAAAAACAAAACCCCTTTTTACTGACTTAAACCATGTCACTTCAAACCACTGGTGGGGCTTAAATGATTGTGGGGGTATGCTATCAAAACAAGTCTAGGGAGGGGCCTTATTCACCAGCAAACTCCATTATGTGGAGACCACATAGAATATTTTACAGGTAACTATCTAATTCTCTTATTTGGAATACTGGTTGAAAGTATGGGCTTTGATCAAGTTTCAGGGACTCACCAAAACAAATCCTGAACATTAAGGGTAACAAGGTCCTGAAATTATTTCTATTTAATTACGTCATCTTGATGGTAAGTGTAATGACTGAATTTTACACAGGAGCTTAAATAGTATAAGACACAGCATCCATATCAGGAAAGTAGCCTGAAAAGTGAGAAACAAAGCTTTTGCCTTGTATTTAAAAAAGGTTCATTAGTATCAACAGCCATAAATTCAGTGGTCATGCTGTATTCTGTCTGATAGCTCTTATATCATGAAGTGCTGCTGAGACAAAGACGAAGTTGCCCTGACCTTGTACAAACTTCTTTCTCTTTGACCCTTCTGTTCATGGCTGTTATGTTCCACAATACTGTCAATAAAAGTTTCTTGGTTTTTTAAAAGCAATGTTGTGTTTTGTGTTTGGCATGTAAACTTTAAAAATTAAACTATGGAAAATCAAGCTAACTTGTACTAGACTCAAGGCATTTAAAAAAAGATTAAACTTTCAACCGAGGACATGAAATAAAAGGGATATGCCCACTCAAAACCTGCTTCCAACCTTAATTGTGTATATCCTTTTGCTTCCTTGTAACAGTTTAAATGGCAACCTCCCAAAGAGACTGCCCAAGAGCTCATTCTTCTCTCCATAAATAATTCAGAAGGGAATGACCATAAATTTGGCTCCATGTGCCATTTCCATTTGGCACAGTCTAAGAAAATTTGAAGGGCACAACTCCTAAGGGACTGCTGTAAACAATGGACTCTCTTTCTAGGACTATCCAGGAAACAAGGACAGCAAAAGAAATGCATTCCTGTGTTTAAAAAAGATCCCTTATGTTTCTGATATTCAATGTTCGAATTTTTTTCAGTAGTGCCTTCCTCTTCATGACCCATACCCTTTTCTTAGCGGATACTGGATTGGTTTGCCATCTTCTCCATTTCATTTTACAAATGAGACAAAAGGGTTAAGTGACTTGTTCAGGGTGACAGACAGGCCCATATCACAATATTTCCAGTGAGCCACCAAGCCTTTAAATAGCCTAATAGGTCCTTTCCAATTCTAAATTCTTTGAGAAAAGTATCAATGGCGCATACAATGATAAGATTTAAAAGTAACAATTTATCAATGTTCATTTTATTCAGAACTTAAACATACAATTGTAATTTATGACAATATATATCAAAACAGGAATCAATGGGTTCCAATAATATAAACTAGGAGCACCATCTGTCTAAGCTTGAGCTCAGACAGGTCCTTGCAAACTCGAGCATGCCAGATAACTGCATTAAGCATGGCATAGTTGGAGGTGGTATATAGGTGAGTGATGCCCTCATACTTTTCTGAATTTCCCTAACATTGATAGGGAAACAAGCATTGTAAGTATATAACTAGCTATATATAATAGAAATGATATATTTATTAAGCACTTATTCTGTGCCAGAAACTATACTAAACATTTAACAAATACTATCTCATGTAATACTGAGAGGTAGGTGCTATTATCTCCAGTTTACAGCTGAGGAAACCAAGTCAAAGACAGTATTTCAAAATAGGCTGAAAACCTAGGTTTGTCATTACTGGCTTTTCCTTTACATGCTTTGAGATATTTGGTAGCCAAGTTCTTGGTTCTAGGCTGCATTCCTGTGGTAAAGCATATAGTCACAGAGAATTTAGCAAAAAAGGCTTTGCCTTATTGTGGGCTATGTAATTAGTTTGGACAAATTTGCACTAAGATGCAGGGCAATAGATTGATGGGGAAAAGGATAGAGAAACAGACCAAAGGACCACCACCCTTGCTTATGCTAACTAATAACAGCCCTGGAATTTACCCATGGCAGTATATTTGAACAGATTCCAATTTGTGAGGCTATTCCTGTAAAGGCTGCAACTTCATCCTTTGGCTCCTCTTTTCCTTATGTTGTAAGACAGGTTCAGGTTGGATGCCAGACAGAAATTAATTCTTTCTGACCAATTTTAGCTCTTCTCAGAGTCAAATCACTGACAAGTGCCTCTTTTATGGCAGGCGCCCCTTTACAGCTGCTATGGAATTGCTTCTTTTCACAAGTTCACCTATATGCATTCTGCCAAAATGTGTTAAGAGTATAGGCTTTTCCCAGCTCTTAAATCTTTAACTTACCAACACAGAATAGAAATGCATAGAAATTTGTTGTAGCTTGCTATCTTCATGGAATCTAAAAATGAAAAAGATACCCCACATATTTATAAGGAACAATACTTGATAGGTTGATAACTTTCTGTCCCCCCAGTTCTCAATTCATGCCCAATGAATTATAATATTTATTGAGCCTCAGGGTTGCTATATAATCAAACTGCACATGCAGATTTCATACGAGGTGTCAGAAATGGAAATGTCTCATCACTGGCTCAGATTTCCTTAAAAATAAAAATATTGAAAAGCCTAACCTGTTTGTTGCTAAGTTCATCCACAGCACAGGGTACACCTGAAAGTATAAACAGTGCAGTTATTACCTACAATTCACCTGAATAAAACTAAATAAATTGCAATTTCAGAGTAATTGACAAAAACTGCAGCCTCAGATCTCAAGCATAATCAAGTATTGGTAGTGGCAATACTCATACGAGGTGTCAGAAATGTGGATTTCATCACTGGCTACAGAGATGTGGCAAATGGCCCAAGGTAATTAAGTGGGGTTCACTAAGGGCTAGATGCTTATTTTAGAGAAAACTTTCAATAGTAATTGTGAACTTCCAAGGCCTGCTGAGATCAGGTAAGCTGTTAACTTATAACAGAAAAAATGATATCCCTAGAGCTAATCAAAAATTTCCTTCAGAGCTCTCCCACTAGATGGCAGCAAATAAACGGAGTATTAACAGCTCTCTAAGAAAGAAGTCATACTCAAGATTACTAGCCCACACTAATTATTTCCCTAACTAGGTAGATAGTGAGCTGCCCCACCTGGGCACCCAGGGATATCTGGTCCTAGCAGTCAATACACATTTACTAAAGAGCCTACTATGGTCCAGGTACTGTGCGAAGGCACTAGGATTACAAAGGCCAAAGCCAGTCCCTGCTCTGTACCTAGTTTCTCGAGTCTGGAACAAGGGGTTCTTAAAGTAGGCCCCATGAACTGCTCACGAGCAACGAAAACGTGTTGGTTCCCACAAATCTTAAGTTTAAGGGGAGGTGGAAAGGAATTCTCATCTCCAATCAGAGCAGGGTCCCCAATCAATCAGTACACGATCTTAAATCTCCCAAGTCGCCGAACCAGGCCTCCCGCAGAGTAGACAAAAAATTCTAAAGAAAGTGAAAATACTTTTTGGGTTCGGGAGAGGGAAGACTGGTAAGTTTCGGTCTTTCTCCAAATTTCCCAAGAGGCCTGGCAGCGAGGCTGACTCTACAAAACTAACTTTCAGCAGCTCGTACCCTTCGTCAGACCTAAATTTTCCTAACTGTAAAAGGAGCAACGTAATCCCTTTAAGATTCATTCCCGCTCTCATAGTAATGGGAGCCCGCCCACGTGGCCCGGGCTGGCCCAGAGGACCTGCTCACCTCGTCCTTTGGCGGCCTTGCCGCTGCAGCAAAGCTCCTCCTGAGAATGGGTCATTTCGGGCATTGCTCCCAGTACCTATGGCAGGGTGAGGGAACAATGGCCGCAAACTCCAAGCCAAGAGGGGCCAGAGCGAAGCTGAAATTCACAGCAGGACAACACTAATTCTATCTTCGACCCGAAGTAGCGTAAGAGAAAGAAAGAGAAGCCCGCCTCACTGGCTTTTATAGAGGACCAGCTTCCTGGCTTCGCAATTGGACTAGCTCTAACGGAAGTACCGCCCACCGATGCCCCTTGGCCCTCGGCTCCGTCGTTTCCGCAGCTCTCAGGATCACGAGCAGTCAATTTCGATTCTAGTTCACCAATCTGACGCTAGCTAGCGTGCTTTCTCAGCGGGGCCACTTCCAGCCACGAGAACTGAACCTTTGCCCTACTATTGGGTCTGATTGGGACGGTCGGTGACCCAAAGCCAATAAAAATCCAAATTGTAACATAGAGTGATTTTGCTGTCTCCAATCACGACTAGCTACGCACGAGTCACCGGGAATTGTAGTTTTCTTCAAGGAATCCCCTTCAGAGGCGGCCGAGGTCTATGAGGCGAAAGGACTACAAGTTCCAGAGAGCGCAGTTTCCGCGCGGTTCCGGCTTCGCGCACCCCGCCCCCTTCCCGGCAAGAGGGGGAGGAGGACTAAGGGGGTCACTATGTGCCGGGAGGAAGGGGCTTATTCCGCCGCCTTCGCTTTTGGGCAGCAGCTGACCGGTGAGTCCCCACGGGGCAGCATACGCTGGACCAGACACTTTCGGCGTTTGATGGGCTGCATGTTCCCCAAGGACCTGGCAGCCGCCCTTAACTGTCACAGATTACGAGAAAAGGATTTGGAGGAGGTCGGGGCCACCCCAGGACGGGGAGGGGGCGTCTGGCCACCTCTAGCTGGGTTGGTGGGGTCTGACCGTCCCAGCTTGGGGAGAAGTGGGCGCTGTCACCTTCTTCGAGACTGAGGATGGGGTGGTCAGGGTCCTTGGCCCATCACTCACTGAAAAGAGAACTATGCTAGAGGCTGGAGAGTCAGCTTTGCCCCTCACCTGTCAGGGTCATCACAGGCTTGGGAAAGGGCTAAGGCTAGCAGGACCCTCGCAGGCTGAGGTTAAACTCGTCTCAGACTTAATGAAGGGGATCAGGCAGTGGGGATGAGACTGTTCAAGGATGGGGATGAGATGCTGTAGTAATAGACTGGAGGGGAAATATAAAGTGGCATTTCAGGTTGGAGTGGGTCGGGACATTACTGGATTAAGAAAAGGAGGTGGTCATTGTCTTCACCTACTGAGAGAAATGGAGGCAGGGCTGAAGAGGGAAAGATAAATGCTTCAATGTTGGCCCTGGCCGGTGGGTACAGCTCATTCATAGCCTGGGGAGGAGAATGAAGCAGGGCCACTACATTTTTGTCTGGGAGAAGTAGTGGTTAGAGCTATTATGGAATTAAGAAGGGGTAAATATATAAAGATCCTAACAAACTGGAGGCTGAGCTACCAAGGCAGTGACTCCCCTAACTTGGGAATGGGGAGAAGAAATCTTTTCTGTCCTAGCTTGAGATTACATGGTATTTTTGAGGAGCTATGTGATCTGTATGAAAATACAGATCCTTTAAACTGAATTATATCTGGACTGTTAAATTAACTGGTCTAAATCATTGCCAAAGCATGTGTGAGTTAGCAGCCTGGCACAGGGCACATAGAGAGAGCTCCAGTGACAGACTGGAGCTATTCCCCCTAGGGCCCTGACCTTGATTTTCCAGAGGTATAGGTGTTATCAGCTTTCTGACTTTCAGGCTTGAATGCTGCATCCTGTGTAATATTCAATTGGAGGTGGGAAAAGCTTCTCTATTTCCCATTTCTGAGGTTGCACTTATAACTCTGTACCCTCACTTCACTGTAGTGCAGCAATTGTGTTGGGAATTAGTAGTCTATGATTCTCTCTCTCCATTGGTATGCCAAAGCTTCAGTGAATTTTCACTTTCTCTCCCAAACACATCCCATAGGCTATGATGAGCCTTTCCTACAGGCCTTTTTAGCAGATGTTTCTGGGCTTGGGAGCCAACTTTACTTCCCATTCTTTTTCCTTCCTTTTTCTGGCCATGTGGCACTCATCCTTCTGACCTCTCTCTTCCTGTCCTTCTCCCTAAGGAATTTCTGTTGCTTGTTTGTTCCTTCCTAGCTTGAGTAAAAGATGACTCTTCAATAAACATTTCAGTTTCTCAAATGCTCTGTAATTCAGTCCTGACATCCTTTTCCCTTCTTTCTGCTTCTGAGCATCAGTCCAATACAATCTTCTTTTCTATCAAGGAGAAGGCTTCCTAACTATATTTCCCCCTTGAATACTTCTCTGCCATAAAGACCCGACTCAGACATCACTTCTGAAACTCCACAATACCTTTATTCTAACTTCTCAAGGCTTTTGTTGGCTGAAAATAGGAGCAATTAAGAAATATTCAAATATAATTTTTCTGGGACAATTAGGTAGCTGAGTAGATAGAGATCCAGGCCTGGAGACAGGAGGATCCAAATACAGATTTGGACTCAGACACTTCCTAGCTGTGTGACTGTAGGCAAGTCACTTAACCCCAATTGCCTAATTCCTATTGCTCTTCTGGCTTAGAACCAATAGGTAAGGGTTTTTAAAAAATAAAACAAAAAGAGCTACAATAAAATTTTTTGTACAAAAAAATATTTTAAAAAAAAAGCTTATCAACTCCCATCTTCTCTTCCCATTAGCACTATGACTCAGGGCTACACAAGCTGATGATTGAACTGGTCTACAAACTTCTGCCCTGCCTTATAGCTAGTCCTTCTTGATGGTTTCTCAATGTCTAGTTCCTCTAATGCATAATTGTATAACCTTTTCCCTTAGCTTTTTGTTTTTACATAATTTGCCCCTTGCTTTTATATAATAATAATAAGTCATGTTTGTAGAGGACTTTAAGATCTACAAAGTACCTTCCTCCTAATCAGCTTAGTGAGGTAGGTAGCACAAATATTATTATCCCCCTATTTTTCCCCAAGTATTATTATCCTAGTTTTTCAGATGAAGAAACAGATTTGGAGATGTAAAATGGCCTGCCAGGGTCACCTAGCTAAGGAATATCAGAGCTGCGATTCAGACCCAGGCCTTTCCTAACTACAGGTTTAGAATTCTCTGTGTTGTCCAATGATGCCTCAGGATTTAAAATCCTTCTCAGACTGGCTTCCACCTACCTTACCAGAATTGTTTCACACTGATTATTTTACAGGCAAGCTATTCTACCCATCTTTTCCTTGGCTTCACCCTGCCCTCTCCTATTTTTATGCATTTGTGTATGGCATCCCCATGCCTGGAATAGCTAAAATCCTTCTCTTCCCTCAGGATCCAGTCAGGTGCCATCTCTTCCTTAAACCTTTTCCCTATCTGATTATGATTCCTCCCTTCCTCTAATTTCCCCTATTTGACCTCATTTTGCACATCTAGTACTTTCTAACTCATATTTATTTAATATGCAAGTTTTATACCCTTACTGCATTATGAATTTCTTGGGGGTGATGATGTTATTTTTCACTTTTGTATAACCAGATATAAGAATACAATAAGCACTTAATATTCATTGAATTGGTCAGTAGACTTGTAGTTGGAAAATGTGGATGAAAGTCATAAGACTTCTTTCTGTTGGGTGCAAGAACCCACTTTATTGTGCTTGCAAAAAATGCTACTCTTCTTGATCCCTGATTAAGACCTGAAATGACATCAATTGCTATCAAAAAAGAAAGGTTGTCTCATTTTGATGCTGAAAGAAACTCTATGCCTCTCCTTCCCTTTGTTGTGCCCTTAGCCTGCCCTAGAGAAAACCTTTAGAAACTACTAAGGGAGGCCTTCAATCTAGTTATAGCTGGACAGGCTGTTTTGGCCAGATCCTAATAGACCTACTCCCTGAATTCTTCACTGACTGGCTGCTCTTCTACATGAGCTGTGGGCTAAGGAAGGGCTTAGGAAGCCAGACAAGTCATTCTAGGACTGGAATCAGGAGATCTTGGGGTCAAGTCTGGCCTCAGACATTTCCTAGCTGTATGACCCAGTGTAAGTCACTTAACTCTTAACTGCCTAACCTTTATCACTCCTCTGCTTTAGAATCAATATTTAGTATCTCTTCTGAGACAGAAGGTAAGGGTTTTAAGAAAAAAGATGGAAGTTCTGGGAAGAACTCATCAATGGGAGCAGGGGACCATTAGGGGGCAGGGGAAACTAGTTGCAATCAGGTCTGGGCCAGGTTTGGTTGTAATGGGAATAGAAAAGGAACTAATCTGAAATTGTATACAAGGAACAATCTGTGGAATTTGATGTTGGAAAGGGAAAGAGAGAGAGGGAATGGTTGGAGCTGGAGGTTGAGAGAAGGGTAACAAATAGTGCCAGTGATAGAATTTAAAGTTGAGAGTTGAAGGAATCCCCCTGAGGCACCTGCCTCCTCCAGGCCAGTCCACAGTAAACTGGACTTTATGCTATTCCAGGGGAGATGACTCACTGGAGACTGGCAGAATGAATGAAAATCAGAGATTTTTGCTGCCATTCAGTTGAATTGCCTTCAGGGTATGTGGGCAGTGGGCCAAAGAAGTGCCTAGATACAGCTTCCCAGACACACACTGTATGTTCCAGGGAAGAATGTTGGGGTAAGAGGAATCTAATGGCACATCTGGGAGAAAGTCTGTTTATGTTGCCATGGAAACCCCATGTTTCTATAGTATTTGGAATGTTTGCTCATGGGCCCCATTGACATACAGCTGCCTCTAGAGGGATGTGGGGTGGCAGCCAGCACACTGCCTCATTGAAGGTGAGGAATGTCTTGGCCAGGGTACCAGGTCAGACTGTTCATCCCAATAGAAAGAACCCTCTGGAATCATCCTAAGGTCCCACGTGCAGCTCGTGGGGCCTCTGGAAGGAATCCAGCAAGCACAGCCTCCCACCTGGAGCTCTATTTAGCTGTCTTTGAAGTCAGACCAGAGTCCACCCAGCTGGGAGCTGATGTTTTCACCAGGCCAGCCCTCCACCCCTCAGGCTGCTGCCAAACGTGCAACTTAATTATGGTTCCAGCTCTCAGCATGTGCTGTTCTCTGGAAAATGTCAAGTCACTAGGACCCACCTGCATGCAAACTGGATACATTGGAGGATTGGGGCAAGAAGCGCATGCTAAAGTCCCTTCTCCTTCTCTGGTAGACCAGGCAGCTCTGTTCCGAATAGCCAACCTCAAGAAGAATGTTAAGTCTTCCCTTCAAGATTCACTTGATTTCTGAGGCCCAGCATGAAAGTACAAATTCCAGCCAAGATGGACCAGGAACTATTGGTCTCTCCTTGGAACTGCAAACTATATCAGGTTCTAATGATCTGGGACTGAAAGAGATCTCAAAGCAGGCCCACATCCTCAGATTCTCATAAGGATAGTACATCAGTCAGTCAGCATTTATTACATGCCTACTTTGTGCCAGGCCCTGTGCAAAGCACTAGAGATACCAAAGGAGGCAAAAGACAGTCTGCCCTCAAATAACACATTCTATTGCTAAGGACTATATCCGTGACTTCATTGCTAGCAGAAACTAGTGGATGAGGGAACTCTCTCCAGTAGTGAAGATCAACACCTCTGTAGTCTCTGAACCTAGAGTTCTGAGATTTGACCAAGATCACAAAACCAGATTGCATCAGAGATGTGACCTGAAGCCAGGTCTACCTAGCCACTAGGTCATTTCTCTTCCCAGTACACTGGTATCAGAAGTCCTGGGATTCTGATTCTCTGCCTCTAGATTATATGCAAGTCCTTAGATCACTTTGTCCCTCAGTTTCTTGACCTGTAATGTTTGGTCTGTAAGACCCCTCCCAATTCTGACATTCCATGAATTAGAGTAGGATTTGATTGGTGGGTTAAAGTGGTCATGGAAGACTTCATGGAAGATGTGAGCTTTGAAGAATGGTTGAGTAGGAAAAATTGGAGGCATATTTGTTGGACCAGGTTTTCTGGGTGATCTAAACAAGGCAATGGAATTCTCTGGTTGTTTCTTTAGAAGAGACCTCAGAGCCCAAAGGTGCTAGGCAGGAAACTTGGAGAGAGAAAAAAAGGACATCTCCTTCAATATGTTCTCAAGAAATTATATTATTTATATCTGTTTCCTGAACTTGTTATTCCATTTCTTACCTCTGTTTACATTCAAGGTGCATCTCCTATGAATGAAATTCATTCATCCCTTTCTCTTTGCCTGTCAAAATCTTTATCTTCCTTTAAGGTTCAGTTCAGATGCCCCCTTCTCTGTCAAATGTTTCATGGTCTCCCTTCTCTTCCTCTTCTCCTCTTCTTTCTCTTCCCACCCCAACCTCACCCATCTCTCTTAACTGTCTTTCTTTCATACACATATACACACACACTGCCAGTGCTCTTTTTCAAGTTCTCTTGTATTATAGTTCTGAGTATATTGTATCCTTCCAATAGAGTGTAAGGATCTTGAGGGCAGGTACTATTCCTTTTTTGTCTTTTTATCTTTGTACCTTGTACCCTTTATACCTTTAGTGCATTGCACACAGCAGGCACATAACGAATGTTCATTGTGTTGAATGGAACCAAAAGATAGGTGGAGTTAAATGAAAAGAGAATCAGAAAGTGGGTGTTTTCTGGAAGAGGAAGGGAAAAAAGAGCTCAGGAGAGCAAAACAGCAATGGAGGAATAAAGAATATTGGTGCTAATTGAGGGAATCTTGATTCCTGTGGAATGAAAGCATCTGCTTGTAAGCATCATTATCCAGAAGTAGCTATTAATCTCAGCCGAGGAAAGGGCAAGAAACCTTTTTTCAGCTAATATACAAGCTGAGTTTGAATGGAAAGACACTCTGGTATGAATCAGTGAACCAACAATAAAGGAATGAATGTTTCATGAGATACCTGGTTGAAAATGAATGGAGGAGCACCTAGGTAGCATAGTAGATAGAGCATCAGGCCTGGAATCAGGAGGACCTGGGTTCAAATCTGCCCTTAGACACTTCCTAGCTATGTGCCACTGAACAAGTCACCCAACCCCTTTTGCTTAACCTTTGCCCTACTGTCTTACAGTTGCTACTGTAACAGAAGGTATGCATTTAAAAAGAAAAAAAGTAGATGGAGTTTCAGTAATTTCTGCCTGGCTACATGAATAAGATGGCATCTTTGCCCACATCAGTTATTGGTATAAATCACAAGAGGGAGAGGATGAAGGGGGAGGGGGAAATGGAAACATTGTAATCAAAGGGGGGGGGGGAAGTCAATTAAAAATGAAAATACTTTAGAACCTAATGGTAAGATCTCTTCCAAACAGGAACATCTTCATCCTTTTGCTTTTGGGGATGAACTGTGGCCACAGTGGGAAAGGAGGGTGGATTTGGAATTGGGGAGAAGAGGGATTCCATGGAGTTTATTTCATCTGGATCAAGTCCAGTTCTTACTCATACCATTTTTGTGACCTGGGGCAAATGATTTATTTCCTTGGGCCTCAGTTTCCTCATCTGTAAAATGTGGAGAAGAAATTTTTCTCATGGATAGCATCTCTGAGGTGCCTTCTAGTCTAGGTCTATAATCCTCTAAACATTGCTACTACATGCTCCTCCTCATGTCTGGCCAGAACATAAACTGTGCTCTAGGGAGTGCTCTCTATGCTAAGAGCTCCAAGAAGAATTTTCCTGAATCTTTATCTTCCTTTAAGTCTCAGGTCAGATGTCACCTTCTCTGTGAAACCTTTCATTAGCTCCCTCCTTTTATTATTTGACCTCAATTAATAAATTGAATCTCAAAATGTAAAGTTATATGTGCCTCCAAATAAAAAATGCAGTGATATTTTAATGATGGAGACTGGGACCCACAGAGACCATAGGAACCCCTCTCTTGTGGTGCAAAGTTCCCAGTATGTAGTATGAGAATGGTGTTCAGTCCTTTTAGTCATTCATGACCCCATTGTGGGTTTTCTTGGCAAAGATACCGAAGTGATTTGCTATTTCTTTTACCAGGTCATTTTACAGATGGAACTGAGGCAAACGGGGTGAAGTAACTTGCCCAGGATCACATGGCTATTAAGTATCTGAGGTCAGATTTGAACTCTGGAAGATGTCTTCCTTACTCTGGGCTTAGTACTCCTGTACACTATGCCACCAAGTTGCTCCCAAGATGAGAATGACTCCAAATGTTTCCAGTGAAGTGTTACTATCATATTTGGGGTACTTACAAATTTTTGAATGGGGACAGTCAAATCAGGTTAGGACAGTAGTCACTTTGTAATTTTATACAATATTCCCTGCTTGTATCTTTCCAATGATATACATACTCAAGTTACTCAGAGGCTTTAAACAGAATTTCCCTTTGGGACTGAAACGTTCTTTCTAATGTTTGGATTTCTCTCTCTCTCTCTCTCTCTCTCTCTCTCTCTCTCTCTCTCTCTCTCTCTCTCTCTCTCTCCCTCTCCCCCCCCCCTTCCTCCCTCTTCTTTTTCCCTTCTTCCTCTTTCCCTTCCTCCCCTCTTTCTCTCCCTCTCTCCTTCACTCACCATGCAGCATCCTTATCTGAGTTTCACAATGGCCTGTGCCCGGTCCATTCCTTTACCTTAACCAAGCTTTGGAAGAATAATATCTGAGCATTGATTTCTTGACACATCTCAGCACTAGTTGATGTGAAATAGATCTGCATGTCCCCATCAAAAAGCCAGGGCTGATTCTGGGGAAGAAAACACATCAAGACAAGGAAGTTATAGAGTCTCCTCCTCTCAGTTTCCTGTTCTTTGAGGAGTTTGTAGGATGACTGGACAACTTCCTAGTCTGGAGAAGAATTGATTCTAGAGACTATTTGGCCCATACATTGCCATAGGACAGTTTAGCAGTGGATAAGCAAATTTGCTGATGTGACTTGGGTGAGGTTTTTTTCTCATGGAAAGCTAGCAAACTGCCTTGCAGACCAGACAGACACAAAATTTCTGACAGATAACCTAAATGAAGTGAGGTAGGAGCCCACACAGACCCTTTTAAAATGGCATGTTCTTTTTTCCTGAAAGTCAAATAAGTAAACTCAGAGCAACTGGAGGTGAGTGTCACTAGGGAGCCTTTCCTGGTATTATTTCCTGATTTTGCATTTTAGGCTGGAAACTTTGTTAATGGAAAACTAACTTTCTCTTGGGTTCTGTGAGTTTATCTAAGTGACTCCCAGACCTGGGCCCCATAGACAGGCCTCTCTTAAAGTAGAAGCACAGTTGAACATTTAATCTCAAAATGGTTATCAGGTTAACCTGAACTGGAATTTACTTTTTGGATTTAACAACTTCTGTCCAGCCTATTGCTGTGTTCATTCAGTCAACAAGTATCAAGTGCCTTCTATATGCTAGGCACAGTGCTAAGCCTGGGGTTTCATAGGCAAAAAGCAAAATGACCTGAACCCTCAAGGAATTTGTATTTTATCAGAGCCATCATATACATATGTTATGATGTACAAAATTGATGCCAAAGGTAGTGTGTAAGTATATACAAGATAATGGGGGGAGAGAATGAGCCCAGCAGCCAGGAATATGAGGAAGGGCCTTATGCATGAGGGAGTGCTTGAGCCAAGCTTTGAAGGAAGTTAAGGCTCCTGAAAGATTAGGGTGAAAAGGCATGCAGATGGGAGATAAAATGTTTTGTACAAGGAACAGCAGAGTTCATGAAGTGAAGTAATGTAAAATTAGAAAGGTTAACATAATATATAGTAATAGAAAGGTTTGGAGGGGCAAACCTAGGAGCTCTAGATAAAAAGCCAGAATTAGATCAGATCTAACCTCAGATACTTCCTAACTGTGGGGGCAAGTCACTTAACCTCCATTGCCTAGCTTTTGCCACTCTTCTGCCTTGGAACCAATACTTGGTATTGATTCTAAAATGGAAGGTAGGGTTTGGTTTGGTTTGGTTTGATTTGGTTTTAAAGAAAAGAATTGATAACTAAGACAGAAGGTAAAAGTCTGAGAGAGAGAGAGAGATTTAGGCCAGATTGTGAAGGGCTTTATGTATCAGAGAGCAGTTTGTATTTGATCCTAGAAATACAAGAGAGCCAGTAGAGTGTGAGGAGGAAAGTGATCAGATAAGATCCGTGCTTTAGGAATGTCATGTTGGTAGCTGTGTGGAAGATGAGTTGGAGAGACAGACTATTGTTTAGGCAGAAAGAGCCCACTGAATGGGGGGGGGGGGGGTCAAGCATTTATTAAATTTCCTGTGTACCAGGCATCATACTAAACACAGAGGATACAAAGAAAGTACAAAAACACTCCCTGGCTTCAAGGAGCTCATATTCTAATGAATTTCTGATGAAAGAGGGTCCATGTAAATTACCAGATATTTACAAGACAGAGGCAGAGTAGGTGGCACAGTGGATAGGGTGCTGGGTCTAAAGTCATTCCTTCCTATGTTCAGATCTAGCCTCAAACGTTTATTAGCTGTGTGACTCTGAGAAAGTCACTTGACCCTGTTTGCTTCTGACTCCTCATATATGAGATGAGCTGGAGAAGGAAATGACCAACCTCTTCAATATCTTTGCCAAGAAAATAAGGTCATAGAGAGTTGGATACAACTGAACAACAGCAACAATCTAGAAGGGAAGGCTCTAGTAGTTAGTCAGGAAACTGCAAAAGGTCTCCTGTGGAAGGTGGACTGTGAACTGAGGCTTGAAAGAAGCTAGGGAACCTAAGAGGCAGAGGTGAGAAGGGAGAGTATTTTAGGCCTGGGAGACAATCAGTACAGAAGTCAGGGATGGTCTTGAGAACTTGCAAGGAGCAGCAAGCAGTAGAGGGGAGTCAAGTATGTAAAGGCTAGAAGGGCTAGGTGACAAAGAACTTTCAATGCCAAACAGAGGGTTTTATTTTTGACTCTGGAGGTGATACCAGTTGGAGCTTATTAAGTCTTCATGTTTGTGGGGGCCAAACAGGGAAATGCTGGATAACATGGTCAGACATTTGCTTTAGAACAATCACTTTGATAGCCAAGTGGAGAGTGGATTCATGTGGGCAAAGATGAGGCAGAGAGAAAAATTAGAGGAGATTTGGCAGTAATCCAGAGGAGAGGTGAGGAGGGCCTGAATTAATGTTAGTAGAGAGAAGAAATGGGCATATGTGAGAGATGTTGTGATTGTAGGAATGAAGAGATTTGGCAACAGATTGGATATATGGGGTGAGGGAAAAGGAGAACTTGAAAGTGACACAAAGGTTGTAGATAGACCTGGGAGACTAGAAGGAAAGTCTGGAAGAGAGAGGATTTGAATGGAAGGTTGTTTTGGATGTATTGAAAGGCTTAGGGACATTCATTGTGAGCTATTGAAAAGGCATTTGATGACCTGGCACTATATCTCAGGCTCAGGAGGCTCAATGGATTGAAAGCTAGGCCTAGAGATGAGATCCTGGGTTCAAATATGGCCTCAGACACTTCTTAGTTATGTGACCTTGGGCTAGTTATTTAACCCCCCATTACCTAGCCCTTACCGATCTTTCAGTATCTATTCTAAGATGGAAGGTAACAGTTTTTTGAGAGAGAAAGGAGAAAGCCACTAAGGATATGTATGAACCCTAGGAATCACCTACATAGGAGATGATCATTGAACCCAAAGGAGGTTATAAAATCATCAGGTGAATAGATATAGAAAGAAAAAAGAAAAGGGTTGAAGTGAGAACCTTAGGGAATACTCATAATTAATTAATAGAAAATAGAAAATGGACCAACAAAAGAGAGTGATTGCTTAAATAGTTGAAGAACCAAGACAGAGCAGTGCCATATAATCCCAGAGAGTAGATGGTAACCAGCAGTGGTAGGTAGGTGCTGCAGGGAAGTCAGCAAGGGTGAGGATTAGAAAAAAACCATTCAATCTGGAAAATATAAGTGGTAACTTTGGAGAGAACAGTTTCTTTTTAATGATGAGATCAGAAGCCAGATTGCTGAAGGCTTGAAAGAAAATGAGAGAAGAGGAAGTGGTGCCTCTGCCTAGTTGTGTAACCTTAAGTGAATTCCTTAAACTCTCAGAGCGGTATAGAGTCTCCTCTATAAAATGGGGCTAATCCCAACAGTCTCTATCTACCTCACAGGGTTTTGTGGGGATCAGATAAAACAATGTAAATCAAAGCATATTGTAATAGTCTAATAGTATACAAATCAAGGGTTCATGGATTAATAATAATAAAAGTAGTTAGCATGTAATGCCTACTGTGTGCCAGGCCAGGTCCTAAACACTTAAAAAACATTATCACGTATCATTTGCACAATAACCCATTGTGGTAGATGCTTTTATTGTCCTCATTTTACAATTAAGGAAACTGAGACAGCGGTTAAGTGACTTGTCTGAGTCCAGCATCTGACTGCAGCCCCTTTTTCTCCACTCTAGGCTTTATCCACTGCCTTCATTAGATTAGAGCTTCAAAAGACATTCAAGGAGTTCTTTACCTGGAGCCTGTGGATAGTGGAAAAAATTACATCTTTATTTTCACACCATTGGCTTGCTTTTGTAATCCTTATGTATTTTGTTTAATACATTTAAAATCTTCTGGGGGGCAGCTGGGGGGCTCAGTGGATTGAAAGTCAGACCTAGAGATAGGAGGTCCTAGGTTCAAATGTGACCTCAGACATGTCCTAGCTGTGTGACCCTGGGCAAGTCACTTAACCCCCATTGCCTAGCCCTTACCACTCTTCTGCCTTGGAACCAATACACAGTATTGATTCCAAGACCTAAGGTAAGGGTCTAAAAATAAATAAATAAATAAATAAACAAATAAATAAATAAATAAATGAACAAATAAATAAATAAATAAATGAAATCTTCTGAGCCCCTAGGCTTCACCACACTGCCAAAGGAGTCCAAGACACAAAAAGATAAAGAAGCCCAGTCTAGAACAACTATATCATTATATAGATGAGGAAGTTAGGCTGTTGTTATTTGGAGTCCCTAAGAGCTTAAACACCCTCCCTGCAATAAAAGCAGTTCCTGCCAATGCTTGGTGTGCTGAGTAGCCCTGAGCTTAGCTACACTTTGCTGTGCTACCCACATGATTCATTTGCATTCAGCCATAAGAGTTTGGGCTCACCATGATCTCAGCACTTTCCTGTTAGTCTGGACAAGAAGCAATGCAGTGTATTGGAGAGCTTTTGGAGTTAGAAGCTTCCAGGCTCAAACTCTGCCACTTAACTGCTTCTGGGACTTGGGCAAGTTATTGCTGCTTTCTGGGCCTCAGGTTTCACATCTGTAAAATGAGAGATTGAACTAGATCAGAGGTGTGAACTAGAAACAGATCCTTGTGGGGTAGTCACTTAGAAAATCACAAATTAACATTATCTGTGGTGTGTCATATTCTTAGTTGTTTTGTTGAACTTTCCCCAGTTACCTTCTAATCCAGTTCTTATAGTTTGACCCCTCTGAAGTAGAATGATTTCTTCTAAGAGCCCTCCAGTTTAAAATCTGTTTCTCTGATCAAGGCTTGAAATTATATTAATAAGAGGGAACATCTGGATAACTGGAGGAGGAGAGGAGTTATGGATTGCAAAATCAAATCCCATTTGTGTTCAGCTTTTTAAAGTCTGAAATATCTTAGTATTGAGATGCAGAATACAGAAAAGCCAGTCTGCTCAACGGGGAAAGCTGCTTTTCATTTCACAATTGACTCAAGGGTGCCTCTCTATTAAAGACTCTTTCTAATAAGTGTCAATAATAAGTGAACATGTGAATAGAAACTTTTCCCACCTTTCCCCCATCTTCTCACCTCCCCTAGAAAAACCCAGAGTCTCAGAGATGAATCTATTTGCTGACAAAGATATGGAGGCTTGGGGGGAGTGGGGAGTAGGGAGAATTTCCCTTCTTAAAATCTTTCAGTTTGGGACAAATTCAACTCAGCTGCAGCAGGAGTTTTGATTGGCTGAGGCCGGGGTTTTCCAGGGTGATTTGCATATTGTCCAGTTCTCTGCATGCCTTTCTGTTTACATCACTTCAGAAAGACACATAGAGGCACCCACGCAGATTGAGCAAGAGACATTTTGAAAGAGGATGAGTGCAGGACCAGCAGGAATTTCCTAGGAGGTAAACCGTTTTGTCTGTTCCAGGCTCTGGGGTAACAGTTGGGTATATTTCAGCAGAGCTGCTGATGCTGCCACTGCCACTGCCACCCCCACCATCATCACGGTTTGGATTTGTTGCTGATGAAATTGGCATTTTGCACTTTTCCTGTAGCAAACTGTGGTTCCTGGTAACATATGGATATTAAAATTCAGGTTAGTTAATTATCAGCAAACTCATACTGACCCAGCAACTTAATTGTTTTCTGTTCTGTGGCTGATGTGGTAGCCCAGGCTGAGGGGAATATTTGAAATCAAATTAATTTCCTGTCTCTAACTCTGCATCTCTCAGGAAGCACTTCATTTAATGTTTCTGTAGTGTGACTGCTGTTCTGCCAAATACTGTTGGCTAATTTGTTACTAACTTGTTTTCCCAATGAAATCTAGCTTAGAAGTTTCTCTGCTTCCTTGGTTTCTTTGCTCTGGACTTTGGACCCCTGGCTAAGCAGCCATCAAGACGGCACCTTAGCCCAAACCTGCTTAATGTTCTGCTGTTTGTCTTAACCTCCCAAGATTGAAAATTGTATCGAGAAATTGTTGTATCCTGTTATAAATCCTTGTCTAAAGCATGCTTGGAAGAGCCTTTTGTGTTTGACTTTTCTTTTGTGTGGAGGAAGTAAATACCTGTTTCATACCTGGGGGGGAAAAAAATACATCTTAAAACTGCCAGTTTTCCCTCTGGTAAGAGCTTTTCTATCTGCCCTAGAAGCAAAGTCTGTAGTTTCTATGTTAATGCCAGCTCAGGTGTCCTAGTTAGAACCATGTAGTCCAGGGTTTCGAGGCACAGCTAACCGAGAACAGAAGGGAGACCCTGAGGGCTGTCCTAGTTTTGTTTTGTGTGTGAACCAAACAGTCCGGGTGAGGAGTTAGATCACATGTTTTCCTGAACCGAGACTGCTAGTGATTGTTCCCAGGTTGTAGAAGCTGGCCAGCCCTTTGAACTTTGGTATCTCACCTGTTGTAGCACCTTTTTTTTCCCCTAATATATTTTTGGAGACTTCACAGGCTGCTTAGTGCTTTGTCCAGCAGAACCCAGACAGCAATGTAGATTTTTTTGCTCTGCTTCCCCTGAACCAATGTGGTATAGATTTGGGTCTAGCCTGAAGATTAGAATCAGAAATCCTAGAAATGGAAGGACCTTTAAAAAATTATCTAGTCTAGGGTGGCAAGGTATCTCAGTGGATCGAGTGCCAGGCCTGGAGATCAGAGATCTTGGATTCAAATATGATCTCAGATACTTCCTAGCTGAGTGACCCTGGACAAGCCACTTAACTGCATCACCTAGCCCTTACTGGTGTTCTGTCTTGGAACCATGTACACTATTGATTCTAAGATAGAAGGGGAGAGTTTAAAAAAAAATCATTTAGTCCAAAGGTCCCCAAACTTTTTATACAGGGGGCCAGTTCACTGTCCCTCAGACTGTTGGAGGGCCAGACTAAAAAAAATCTATGAGCAAATCTTGCCACTGTCTGGGATAGTGGAGACTGCAGCGCTGGCTGTGATGGCCCTGTCACCCCTTGCACAGGTCCATCACCGCCACCACTATACCAGGCAGCAGTATACACAGTGTGGAATCCCCTCCCCTAGATCGCCACTCACCCACTCACCGTGCTGACATCTTCTATTGTGCATCCACCTAATCCTTTGCGCTGCACCTTGTTCTTGTTCAGTTACTCTCAGAACAAAGTGCCATGCAAAGGATTACATCACCGGAAGTAGTACTTTACATGAGTGACACTGCGCTTTGTGGCTCTGCCACATACAGTGCTCTTCTCACTGACCACCAATGAAAGAGGTACCCCTTCCGGAAGTGTGGTAGGGGCCAGATAAATGGCCTCAGGGGGCTGCATGTGGCCCCTGGGCTGTAGTTTGGGGACCCCTGATTTAGTCTAACCTTCCTATTTTGTAGGTGAAGAAACTAAGATCCAGAAAGAGTTTATGATCTGAATTCCAGGTATGTAGAGAGCTAGGCCCCAGGGCAGCTTTTCTTCTGTTCTCCCAACTTGGGAATGAAATAATGTTTTGGGGCAGAATGGGTCATACAACCATATAGCCATTTTAGTTGAAAGTGAAGGTTCTTATCTTTCCTACTAACCCTAGGGATGACTGGTAATGGGGGAAGGAGGGGTAAGCATCATTGTCTTGGAGCTCTGGCTCAGGATTCTTCTCATTCCAGAATATTTGAAAAAGCTGTAAGCAAGCCACATGTGCATGGCCTTCATTCTGGGTGGCTTTTTCCCCTAGTGAACACTCACCCTCCTGCTAGCCCCCTCTGCCCCCTTATGGTACTATATGGTTCCAACTATCTGTGAGATGCTATAACACTTAATGCTCATTTCATAGGACATCACTATCCTACCTGCTTTGAAGCTGTGGGTGGTTTGTGTTTACAGGCCTGCTGGGGAGTGTTTCAGCCAATCAATCCAGCCACTTTTTCTTGGAGGCAAGGTATTAACCTGTTTGCTGTGTGATCTCTGATACAGCAGAAAGAACACAGGCTTCAGAGTCAGAGGCCTAGGTTCAGGCTCTTTCTCTGACACTCTGACCTTAGCAAGTCACTTAACTATCAATTAAGGGGGTTAGTCTTTGAGGTCCCTTCTAGCTCTAGGTCAGCAATCTGTGTGTGTAGAAAAGCAAACACTTGGACTCTGCCTTCAAAGAGCTGCCAAACTAATTGGGGAAATGAGACATATGGAAAGGCAAACTCATTATCAGACTAGATGTGGCAAGTGCCAGATGAATGGAAGAAACTCCAAGCCAGATGTGCAGAGGAGGGAGAGATGACGATGAGCACAGAAGGCTCCTTGTAGGAGTTGGGGTTTGAGTGATAATATGGGGCTGGTTGGGGAGAGGAGAGAGGAAGATGGCATTCTTAGGGGAATTCTGTGAGCACAGCTGCAGAGACAGAAATCTGCCAGGTGTGTTTAGGGAATGGTCAAGAGACCAGCCTGGATGCAGTGAGGTTTTATGTAGGGAGGTATGTGTGTGTTTCTAAGCGTCTATAGCTATACTCATGCTAGCACCATCCATTTGGTCCCATTCAGCTCTAGACCAGAATTCATAGATGAGTCCAAGGCCCAATATTACTGTATACTTTGAACCAGTCATTTTCTTTTGTTTATTTTTTTTAATCTTTACCTTCCTTAAATCAATACTCTGTATTTGTTCTAAAGCAGAAGTGGCAAAGGCTAGGCTGTGGGATTTAAGTGACTTGCCCAAAGTCACTCAGCTAGGAAGTGTCTGAGGTCACATTTGAACTCAGGACCTCCTGTCTCTGGGCTGGGCTCTCAATCTCCTGAGCCACCCAGTGGTCCCCAAACTAATCATTTTTTCAGAGCCTGTTTCTTCACCCATAAAATGAAAGCAATAGCCCCTGCCCTGCCTACCTCCCAGAGGTATTAAGAGCATCAAATGAGATAGCACCTTCTAAAGTATAAAGTCAGTGCAAAGAGGGGCAGGGGTGTTATTACAGAGATCTTTATTATGTAGAACATGGGCTCCTGACAGTATCGTCTTCCCCTTCATGCCTTTGAAGCAAGACCCGGACCATAAGGAATATTGGATGATTAACTCATGATCCTAGCCAACATAAACTGACTCATTTTGGTTTTCCTATTGAAAGTGAAAGATCTGTAAGTTAGGATTGAATGCAATCACCTTTCAGCCTCTATTATCAGCCCTCCTCACCATAATGACTCAATCAACTCTGGAATACTTGTAGTCTCTGCCTTGGAGGAACTCCTGTCACAAATACATGAGAAGAATTCACACTAATTCACAAAATAACTTGGCCCTATGAAGCTTCAGACTATAGTACAGTAACATCCTCCTTCAGATACAAAATGGGGGTGGGTGTCTAAGTGGTTAGAGAGTCAGGCCTAGAGATGGGAGGTCCTGGGTTCAAATGTGGCCTCAGACTCTTCCTAGCAGGGTAACCCTGGGCAAGTCACTTAACCCCAATTATCCAGCCCTTACTGCTCTTCTGCCCTGGAACTGGTACTCAGTATCAATTCTCAGACAGAAAAATGAAGGCTTAAAGAAAAAAAAAAGATACAAAATTGTGCCATTTTATAGCTTATCCTGTTAAGCTTTTAGCACTATGGAACCATGGTATGTTGAAATTGGGAAGTTAGGGATCATGAAATATGACATACAGCACCCTTTTTTTTTTTCTTCATTTTTTACTGATAAGGAAACTAAAGCTCAGGAGAATGCAGGGACTTGCCCAAGATCATACAATAAGTTAATGAAGAGAACCCTGGATATAATAAGAGCAGAAGGCCTAAATCTGACTCACTGCACTCCTACCTACTTCAGTCAATATTTCTCAGTTAACTATATATGCAAGGTACTTGGGAAACAAAGACAAATATTAAACAGTACTCCCCCTCAAGAAACTTATTTTCCATGTTGATGTGACTGATCAGCTTAGGTTTTGCAGGGCCTAAATAGAGCCATATGGCTATGGCTGCTTAGCCTGGCCTCTGGAACAAGGGCTCTGTACCGGGAAAGGGTCCCATCTGAGAAGGAAGGAGTGTTTGAAGGCAGATATGTGGTAGGGGTGAGGGGGTCAGACAGGATCTACTGCAAAGGCCCAAGGCATTCTGATCCCTTGATTTTTTATGTCTAAAGGAAACAATGCTTTTTAGTCCCATTGGTTTATGGAATTGTCAGGCTCTTTCCTCTCCAATCTCAGACAGGAATTATTGCTCATCTGTCTCCCTGCCAGGCTAATGATCCCCTCCCTTAAACCCCCCTCCCCCATCAGCTTGAGAAAAATTCCAATGCCTGGGGATCTTCCACTTTTAAGATTTAGTGCTGTGATTCCAGGATAACAGCACCCCCATTCACTCCCCTATCCCCTGTCCCATTAGCTTCTTCTCCCCTATGTCCTTAGAAGTCAAGCTGCCTCTGTACTGAAGGAACCAAGGCATCCTGGCCTAGACATAAGACAGGCTGAAGCTACAACTGAGATTAAAAGCAGTTAAGTGATTCTCCAGGGGGTCACATAACTACACATAATTAAATATATGAGATGGTGTTTGAACTCACTCAGGACCTCCAAGTCCTCTCTCCACTGTTTTCCATGGAGCTCCTTGGTTATCCCAACCTAGCCCAATGCCTAGGACAGTGATGGCAAACCTATGGCACAGGTGCCAAAGCATGCAGAGCACTCTCTGTGGGCATGAAGCTGCCCCACCCCAAGTTTGTTACTAGAAAGGCAGAGGGACTTGAGTAGAATTGCTCCTCTCCACACCTGACATCTTTTAACATCCCCCACCCCTCTGCCTAGCAGCCCAGTGAGAGTGTACAGGAGGTAAGGTGGGTGACTCACAAGCAGCAGAGCACTTGGGCCACCCCTCTCTACTCTCTACGCTCACTGAGAACATTCTTGATTTCACCCACCCCTCTGCTCAGTAGCCCAGTGGGAATGCTTTCTCCCTCCTCTATGTGAGGTAAAGAGGGGGCAGGGCCCAGTACTCCACTCTAAAAGGTTCATCATCACTGGCCTAGGCACTCTTCTAGTGAGGCCCTGCATATAAGCTTGCCCTCCCTGCTGTTTCCCTTTTGTCTTTGACAGAAACTAGGAAGTCATGTTCTGAGTCAGCTATGGGCCTGGACCCCAGACCTGTGGAGTGTCACACTTATTTTCAATTATAATTTTTAGGAAAAGATAGGATGATAGCCAGACTAAATTAGGGAGCATAGTCAGTTACTCTTGTTGTTCTTTTGGAGGCCATCCAAAAAGGGAATCTGGCATAGTGTCCTGGAAAGATTATTGTATTTGAATTCAAGACCTAGATTCAGGCCCCAATGCTGCTACTTACTACTCATGTGACCTTACATCTCTAGATTTCATTTCCTTCATCTGTGAAGTGAAAAAGCCATTCTGACGGCCTGTGATACTAGACTTGAGGTCACTATTTGAGCATAGCTGTGAGGTACAATTTTCTTTCTCATGAGTTGACAAGGCGAGTTGGTTTTTGTAATAGGATTTCAGCAATTCAGGTTCTAATACAACTCACAGACAAACCTTTTGGGTTAGAACAATGGGGAGCCATGCCTTCATGACTTATAGAATCCCACTCATGGGACAAGTGATGGTCACGGTTGGTCTACCCCACCTTACCCACACTTCTAGATGACTTGGAGCTGCCACTAGGGTTCACCAGTCTCCTGATCATGGAGTCAAAGACAGAAGGGAGGACTTTTAATGTACTTTTTATAAACACATCTGGTGCCAGAAGGACACAGAGACTTCGGCTCCTCACAATACCTATTCTTTCTTTTTTCTTTTTTAACCACCAGCAAATCTAAGTCATCACTTACTAGAGCTTTCCAAACCCCAGATCACCTGGTAGGAGGAAGCCACACAGTTCACACCATTTTCTTTATCTGGAGAGATAAGGACTTGGAACTGTGTGATTTCAAATGTAGAAAACTCATATGGATGAAGAAAATCCCACCATTGAAGACCAGCACCTTCTCTGCAATTCATAGTATTTGAGAATTGCCTAATTTTCTTCAGTGGGTTCAAACCCAGAAACTAATCCCTGTAGGCCACAAAGTAACATTATCTAGGTAGTATTTTTATTTTGTTAAAAATTTCCCAATTACATTTTAATCTGGTTCAGACTGTACTGGGGACTAGAGCACTGAGATTTAGTGATTTACCTAGAATCCCACAGCACATATGTGCCAGACATGGGCCTAGAACTCCAGGCTTTCTGATTTTGATTATACCACACTGTTTTTGTATTCCTCGTTTACAGCACAGATAAATGCACTTAATTATTTAAAGGAGATTTACCATAAGACACCACATGAGGGTGTCTATAGTGAGGGAAAAGGTATAGTAACAGATGGAAAGAGCAATAGTTTCACAATCAACAAAATTTCTCATGATTAATTCTGACCCTTAGCTCCAGTGACAAAACATATGATTTATTCTCCTTAGTTAATTCTTTCCATTTTTTCTTGGCCTGGGCCTCAATAGTTACTCATTTCTAGTTCTGATCCTTTAGATTTGCCCCTGCAAGGGAAGCCTACTAGAATCTGGATCGATCTCTAGCCCTCAATATGGCATGGGAACCCTGGGCCTAGAAGAGATCTTCCTTCCACAACTTCCTCTCACCATTAGCTCTTAGAATGTGTAATCCATTGCTTATCTGTAAAATGGGTTTGAACCAGATAACATGGTCCCTTACAGCCCTGTAATTCAATGAATTCAATGAACAAAGATTCAATTTGTAGAATCTGTTTCAAGGTACCAGAGAGAATGGAGTTGAGATAAGGGGAAAAGTAATTTAAGCCATTGACCATGACCTAGGGGAAGTCTATCCTATTCACTCAGCAAAAAGAAAAAGCCATCACTTTGGGTTTTAGTCGGGTGCTATCTCTTCTTTTCCTGAAGCCATATCCATACTCTGGACCTCTCAGAAACTACTCTTCCCCTTGCTTCAACTTGATTCTCCCTGAAAAAGATTCTTGAAGCTGGATCTTCTGTCTGGTTCTTCTCTTTCACAAAGTTTGCAGAATTACAGAATTGTAAAGGTTACCCTATCATCAGGTTCATCATAAATGATCTCTTTAACCTATGCCTTGTCGCTTTAGGCTTTGGGCTAGGCCCATGTCAGACTCTTCTGATCCTGATCAACCATGCCTTTACAACCTAACTTGTTGCTGTTGTGCAGTTGTTTCTGACTCTTTGTGATCCCCATATGGGATTTTCTTGGCAAAGGAACTGGTGGTGTTTACCATTTCATGAAGATGATGAGGAAATTGAGCAAATAGGTAGAAATGACTTGCCCAGGGTCACATAGCCAGAAAGTGTCTAAGACAGGATTTGAATTCAGGAAGATGAATCTTTTTGACTCCAAGCCAGGCACTCTGTCCCCTCTACCAGCTCTCTTCCTGCTAGGGGACTATTGATCTCAAATTAACTTGTTTTCTGGCTCTTAACTTATGCTCCTAAAGAAATTTCCCAATTCTCCAAATATTGGCCAAATGAATCTCCCAGATACACCTATGGTCCAGTAGAGATTTTTTCCCTTTTCCCGTTAGGGACCAGATATTTTCCTCACCTCAGAGGCATAAGTTACTGACTCTCATGTGGGCCTGTGGATCCTGAAGGCTACATTATTATAATACAGAACTGCATGACATTATACAGAATCATCAGCATATTGTCTCTCTCCATCAGTAATCTGACCAGGGTTATCTCACCACAGAATGCATATTATCAGTGCCAGAAAATGCAGATCTTGCTGCTATAGAGATATGTTTTGTGATATGTCAAGTGACCTATTTAAAAGTGAAAGTTTGAGTGGATATTAACAACGAGGGCACAATTTTCTTTTATTTTGGTTATTTTTTGATATTGTTATTTTTAAAGATTTTATTTTCCCAATTACATGTAATTTTCAACATATATTTTCCAAAATTATAAGATCCAAACTGTCTCTCCCTCCTTTCCCTCCCCTCAATAGGAGATGGTAAGCAATTTGGTCTGGGCCATACATGTACTATCATGCAAAACACACTTCCATATTGATCGTTGTTGTTAAGAGCACACTCATGCAAAACCAAAACCCCAAAATAAAACCATATATACACTGATGTAAAAGATAGTATGTTTTGATCTGCATCCATCCAATTCCAACAGTTCTTTCTCTGGAGGCAGACAATATTCCCCATCATAAGTCTTTCAGAATTGTTCCAGATTATTGCATTGCTGAGAATAGCCAAGTTTTTGGTTTATCGTCATACAACATTGCTGTTACTGTGTTAAATGTTCTCCCAGTTCTGCTTTTCTTTCTGCATCAATTCCTGCAGATCTTTCCAGCTTTTTCTGAAATCACCCTGCTCATCGTTTCTTATAGCACAACAGTATTCCATCACTAACATGTACCACAATTTGTTTAGCCATTCCCCAATTGAGGGACATCCCCATACTTTCTAATTTTTTGCCACTACAAAAAGAGCTACTACAAATATTTTTACACACGTGTGTCCTTTCCCCTTTTTTATGACCTCCTTGGGATGCAGACCCAATTATAGGATCAAAAGGTATGCTCAGTTTTATGGCTCTTTGGACCTAGTTCCAAATTGGTGGGCACAATTTTCAAATGTGGAAGGTACAAGATTAAGTTTGCAATCCTTGAGATACAAATGCCTTCTGGCCTGAGTTTAGGATTTAAGCCACCATGCATGGAAAGAAGGCAAGAAGTCCAAAGTGTGCTTCAGGGCAGCAATGCTTTTTGTTAGTCCTCAGCCTGGCTTTTTTAAAAACCTAGACTGAGGGGACAGCTAGGTGACCCTGTGGATTGAGCCAAGCAGAGAGACTGGAATTGCTAGATTCAAGTCTGGCCTCAGACACTTCCTAGCTGTGTGACCCTGGACAAGTCACTTAACCCCCATTGGCTAGCCCTTACTGCTCTTCTGCCCTGGAACCAATACATTGATTCTTAGATAGAAGGTAAGAGTTTCTTAGATAGTATTGATTCTTAGATAGAAGGTAAGAGTTTAAAATAAAAATTAAAGGTCCTGCCCTCAAGGTTATTATATTTTTTTAACCTCTTCGCTCTTGGTATTAATTCTAAGACAGAAGAGCAGCAAGATCTAGATCAGTGATGGCAAACCTTTTAGAGACAGAGTGCTGGGTCCTGCTCCCACCCCATTCCCCACTTATTGTTATGCCCAACCCCCCTACCCACCCCAGATAGGGGAGGGAGGAAGCGCTCCCATTGGGCTGCTGGGCAGAGAGGCAGGGGAAGTGAGGAAAGTCCTCAGGCACATGAAGAGAGGGAGTGGAAAAGCTCTGCCCTAGTCCCTCTGGCTTTCTAGTAACAAACTGGTGGGTGACTGTAGGCATGACCACAGAGAGGGCTCTGTGAGTCCTTTTGGACATGCATGCCATAGGTTTGCCATCACTGGTCTAGACTATTGGAATTAAGTGACTTGCCCAGGGTTACACAGCTAGGGAGCATCTGAGACCAGATTTGACCCCAGGCCCTCTAACTCCAGGCCTGGTTCTCTATCCACTGTGCTACCTAGCTGTCCTCGGGGAGATTATACTCCAATCGGAGAAGAAAAACATAGGGAAATGATAAGCAGGAGAGTTTTGTTCTGGGATGGTCTGGTGTCTAGGCCAGCAAAGATAGTGTATTAAATCACCCATCAGTTGAGTTGGGCACTAGGATGGGAGATGAATCAGATGTGGTACCTGCTCTCACAAAGCTTATACTACCATCAGAAAATACTTCCTTACTATTAGAACTCTGCAGAAGTGGAATGACCTGTGGAGGGAGTGGGCTTTCTTTCATTGGAAATCTTCAAACAAAGGCAAGATGATGTTAATTGCCTTATAAAGAAGATTCTTGGTCAGGCAAGGGACTTGATGACCTCTAAAGTCCCATCCAACTGTCAGATTCCATGCTAAACATATTTAAGCTACTGAATGTTAGAATGACAACTAGATAGAATTCAAATTCAAAAAGGCATGAGAGATTAGGACTGCGGAAATAGCATAGTGGAGCAGAAAGAACTCTGTGCCTTGAACTCAGAAGATGACTTCTAATTCAGCAAGCCACTAATAAATAATTGGCTGGGTGACTTTGGATAAATCATTTCATGCCTCTGAATCTGAATCCTTATGTGGCAAGTGGGGATATTAACGCTAGTTGTAATTACCTTACAGTATTGTGCAGAACGTGCTCTATAAAGTACTATATAGAAATGTAACATTATTGCTAATTATTATAATTAAAGGTGAGTGATCCCATCAAATGTCAGTTGTACTCTGTTGGCATTATCCCTTACTGTGAATTTCTAGTTATTGTTTTAGAATTAATAACAATAGTCTTAATGTGTTGTTTTTAAAGAAACTAATCCACATTGGGCAATATTTTTCTCTTCTCCTTGCTGCCTTTGCTCTTGGATGTGCCCCAAGCAACAGAGCAACATTCATCCTTGGCTTCTGAGCCTAGGCCTCACACTTGGTCCCAAGAGAGGAAAATCAGTGCCTTGCCCAAATAGCTCAGGCATATCTTAGTGTGGCCTCTGAGTCAGGCTGGGGAAGCACAGCCTATCACTCAGGCTGTCTAATCAAAATTTATATGGAATCTTAATGGCTCATGATCCCAAATCTCATTTTTCCCCAGCCTAAAAAATAGCCACATAGTTGCTTCATCCAGCAGTCCAGGGAATGGAGCCCTTGAGTGGGTTGGGTGATGATAATGTGAAATTTGCTGCCACAGTGGTCCCCAGAACCAATACTTGCCCTAGAGGGGATTGTCTATATACCATGAGAGTCCCTCCTCCAATCCCCAAATCTCCAGTATAGTTATTCCTCCTGTTCCTGCTAATATCTAGTTATAGCAACCTTGACAAATGAGGATTGACCAAGGAAGTGAGATTGGGGCCAAAGTAACCACTATGCTTCTCCTCCAAGCCCCCCACATCAAACTTTAATTCATCAAACTCTACTCACTCCTTAGAGATGGACAAATGCTAGAAGATTTGGGGTTAGGCAAGGGAGGGGGACAGTAAAAGTTGAGGCAAGAAAATTGGGCAGCAGAATCATGCCTGTTTCTACCTCTGCCTGTATCTAGGACTTCTCTCAATTCCTTTTGGTTCTCCACTCTGAGGGAGATAGAACTCCCTGCTCTCTTCCCAGCCATCTCTTCCTTTGTCTTCTTTCTGAGAACATCCTACACCAGGAGTGGGATCCCACTGTCTGTAGAGATAACCAGACTGTCTTTCTCCCACCCCACCCCCTTTATCTTCCTTCTCTGGGCCAGCTTCTACCACTCAGTGGGCCAGGCCTCTGGGACAGAGATGAGCCTGGCCTGCCCTTTGGTAAAGAGAGATATTTTCCCAAAGCAAAGTCTAAAGCTAAGCAGATGGAGGGAGTGGTGATAGCCCAGCCTCCTCCTGATTCAGTTTCCCTTTCATGTGTCCTCAGCCTCCTTGCCCACACTCTGTCTCCTGCAATCCCGAGGCTATTTGACCATCAGCATCTGTTTCTGTTTTCAGTGTAAGCAACAGTGTTAATAATCACAGTGTTCTCCTAATTTTACAAGCATTATGGATGCAGCAGCTTGGAGATCAGGAGCCCTGGGTTCCAGGCCTCATTCTTTAACTAGGTTAAATTACTTTACTAATCAGGGTACCTCACAGGAGAAAAGGGGCTAGCAATCCCTGGCCTGCATACCTCACAGGAGTGTTATGATCAATGTTAGGATCAAATGAGAAAATGAAATGAGGAAAGCACTCATGACCTGGAAAGCCCTATACATAACACATGAGTGTTAGTTAACTGTTATGGACCAGGCACTGTGCTAAATGTTGGGATAAAAGAAAGGTAAAAACAGTCCCTGCCCTCCAGGAGCTCACATTCTAATAGGGAAGACACAATGTAAATAACTAGGTACATATAAGAGATAAACAGTTAGGCCATATCCACAATCACATAGCTTTAAGAAAGTCATTAAAGCCCCTCTGAGCCTCAGCATGACTAGAAAATGGTTGAATACATGTCTCCTGGTTCCAAATTTAGGTTTGATTATGTCATGTCACATCAGGGACTCCATCTTTATTCCTGTGAGATTCTATAGCATCCACCTACCTTCAATCTTATTCTAGAAGGTAAGGCCATTGACCTTTTAAAGTCAATGGCAAGAGGCAGGTCCCTGGGCTTAGCTTGGAGATAAGTACCATCTGTAAAACATGGAATTGCTATTGTGGGCAACAAGAGGAAAATCTCCCTGCCCACCCTGAGCATATGCTGACTCTTCTCTCCTCCTCCTCCACACCTCCTCCCTCCCCTACCACCCATCACTCCCAAGAGGGAAGAGGGAAGGAAATGGCCCCATCCTGGGTCTCAGACACCAGAATGAGAGTCAGGAAGTGAGACCTTTGGTATGGGATTGACTGAAGAAGGCCTTTATTTTACATGTAATTGAGGGAAAATTAAATTAAAAAAGAAAAGAAGGCCTTTAGCTTGATCCAAGTTCAGACCGGAAGCCTGCCACTGGCCTCAGCCAAGTGCTTGCAGATACTCAACACTGTAATTGCTCAGTCTTGTGCCTAAGGGGGGATTGGAGAAGTGACATTTTGATCCAAATTTGGGTATCTGCTCATGTTCTTTAAAGAAACTTTGCTTTTTCTCTCCTCCCCACAGAGGAAGCTGCCCGTGGATACTAAATGCTGCTCTAGATTATGAGCTCAAGCAAGAGTGCACGATATAATCGTTTCTCTGGTGGCCCAGCAAACCTCCCTCCCTCGGACAGCACAAACGGGGTAAGGGTGAGAGCAGGCACTCCTCTGAGTTGCTCCTAAAGCCTGGATGAGGGGCTAACTTAGGACCCCATCCCATCTTGTCTTGCTTGTTGATGGCTCAGAGAGAAGCATCCTTTCTAGAAAGGAGGAAGGACCAACATACCTTCAATACAGTCACTGAAGAGCCAACTTGTTTGTCCCATCCAGACCTTGTCACCATGGCTCATCCGAGGCCATGGGCCTTTCAATCAATAAACTGCCAGCACTGGAGCCAAAAGCCTGCTAATGCAGATGACTAGATGTGGGAGGAAGAGCCAGAGAGGGAGAGAGCTGCCAGGGCAGCACTTGGTATTTAAAGAGGACTTTATACTTTGGTGAGAAAAGATAGCCTTTCGTACTCCCCCTGCAGTTCCCTGCTTATGGCCTTGCAGAAAACAGTGCTTCCAAACTAAACTGACCACAGAACACTTTACAGCTTGAGTTAGATTCACAAAACCCGTAAGTCCTCCCGGGAGACCTGGGTTATAAAATACTGCTGAGATGGTTAGAGATCTGGGAAATTTTTAAGCAAAATAACTACCAAAATATTGCCATGTATCAGGTTTTTGATAAATTTACAATTTGATAATCTATTAGAGCAGGAAATGTCACTGGCATAAAATTTTCATGGTATCCCCAGTTCTTGTTGGCAGAACAAACAACCTCACTAGGTTTTTTGTCTTTTTTTTTTAAACCCTTACCTTCTGTCGTAGAATCAATACTTCATATTGGTTCTAAGGTGGAAGAGTGGTAAAGACTAGGCCATGGGGATCAAGTGTTCACACAACCAGGAAGTGTCTGAGGCCAGATCTCACTAGGGTTTTATGAAACACCATTTAGGAGATGCTGATGCAGAGGATGACTGCTTGTTTTTCACATTCTGGTTAGCCTCTCCGCTGTCCTAATTTCTGAGTACCAATAGTTAGACCTCTAACCTGAATCCCCTGAGCCACATATCTGCCATGGCTCTACCCCACCATGCCCCCACCCCCTCCCCTAGTGGAATCCCAGCTCAAGAGCTGTCCCAACATCTTGAGAACCCTTATCTCTGTAGAATTTAACAGAATTTGCCTGCCAGGTTAGTCGAGGAGGCTGAGGCCAATGACCTTATAAAATTAGCAGTCAAGGGGCAGCTAGGTGACTCAGTGGATTGAGAACTAGGCCTAGAGATGAGAATTCCTGGATTCCAATCTGGCCTGGGACACTTCCTAGCTATGTAACCTAGAGCAAGTCACTTCTCCTGCCTTGCCTATCCCTTACTGCTCTTCTGCCAATGAACCAATACACAGTATTGACTCTAAGAAGGAAAATAAGGGTTTAAATAAAGTCAGCAGTCAAGTTCCCCGGGGTTACAGTGGGAAACAGTACTATATTCAGAAAATGGAACTGTGGTTTTAGGAATGACAAGGACTCCCTGCTTATCTGTCCTTGGCCTATGAAAGCCTACCTGTTCTATAGGACTGTGAGGAACAGAAAGACTCCAGGCCTGGGATGTTACCTTGGGCCTTCTTTAGGAGTCAGAGCAGCACAAGCATTTGGGGGTTTCCCAGAGGCAGAGGTGTGAGGCCAAAGGCTCCACACTATTTCTTAGAAAGCTTCATTACATTATGGGTTCTCTGAGGCTGGTCCTGCTCTTTGACCTAAGGAGCTTATGGCAGACTGCATCATCTTCCCTAAGAAGTAAGATAGGGTGTGGACTGACTATGCACAAGGATTGTCCAAAGTGGGAAAAGTATCTTTTAAGGTTCTGCTGATTAGATCATCGATTTGTTTCCTTCGAGTTTTATGAATTTGTCCTATCCTAGGTTTACCTTACTTCTCTCCTCATCTTAGTGGACAGAGAAATGGGAATTAAAGCACTGGACATAAGTACCTAGCCCTGTAAGAACGGCTGCTTGCCTAGAGAGCATAGCACTGGTTCTACGGTCAGGAAGATCTGAATTCAATTCAGGCCTCAGACATTTCACTAACTGAGTAACCTGGGCAAATCACTCTTTCCGCTTCAATTTCCTCATCTGTAAAAAGGGTATAATCAAGTACCTACCTTTCAAGGTGTTTTTTTTTTAATCAAATGAGATAATTTTTTAAAAGTGCTTATAGTGCCATATAAATGTTTACTATTATTATGATGCTTCTTTTTATTTATTTTTATTTAATTAATTTATACTATTTTTTCCATGGTTACATGATTTATGTTCTTTCCCTATCCCCTCCCTTAGCCAATGCACAATCCAGCTAGGTTTTACATGTATCATTGATCAAAACCTATTTCCATATTATTAATATTTGCAATAGAGTGATGATCATTTAGAGTCTACATCCCCAGTCATATCCCCATCAAACCATGTGATCAAGGAAATGTCTTCCTTCTGTGTTTCTGCTCCCACAGTTCTTTCTCTGGATATGTATAATGTTCTTTCTCATAAGACCCTCAGAATTGTCCTGGATTATTGCATTGCTGCTAGTAGAGAAGTCCATTACATTCGATTGTGCCACAGTGTGTCAATCTCTGGGAATAATGTTCTCCTGGTTCTGCTCCTTTCACTCTGCATCAATTCCTGGAGGTTGTTCCAGTTCACATGGAATTCCTCCAGTTCATTATTCCTTTGAGCAAAATAGTATTCCATCACCAACAAATACCACAATTTGTTCAGCCATTCCCCAATCGAAGGGCATCCCCTCATTTTCCAAGCTTTTGCTACGACAAAAAGTGCAGCTCTGAGTATTTTTGTACACATATTTTCCCCTATCTCTTTGGGGTACAAACCCAGCAGTGCTATGGCTGGGTCAAAGGGCAGACAGTCTTTTAGCGCCCAGTGGGCATAATTCAAAATTTCCAGAATGGTTGGATCAATTCACAACTCCACCAGCAATGCATTAATGTCCTGATTTTGCCACATTCTCTCCAGCATTCATTACTTTCTTTTGCTGTCATGCTAGCCAATCTGCTAGGTGTGAGGTGGTACCTCAGAGTTGTTTTGATTTGCATTTCTCTAATTTTGAGAGATTTAAAACACTTTTTTTCATGTGCTTATTAATAGTTTTGATTTCTTTATCTAAAAACTGCCTATTTGTGTCCCTTGCCCATTTATCAACTGGGGGATGGCTATTAAGCTTCTTTTTAAAAGGCTCTAGGTAAGTCTTTAGAAATCCCCTTAACAGTGGCAATACTTCTGTTCAAGGGAGGGAATGTGATTATGTCATCTCTATTCTCTCTTTAGACCAGAATGGAAACTACCTTTGGTCCTGCATTTTCAGCTGTTACCACCATTACTAAAGGTGAGCTTCTGCCAGGATCCACATGTTACTTCAAAACTGCCACACAGACTTTGGTCCTTTGTGGGAGAACTTGGGTGAGAGCAATTAGGGAGGAGGAATTCCAGCTGGGAATTCATCTGGAGAAAGTTGCTAAAGCAAAGAGAAAGGAGGTTTTAGGATCCTAAGAACTCCCTGTAGACCTGGAAAAGACCTGGGAGGCCATCTAATCTAACCTCCTTAGTTTTGGGTGGGGAAACTGAATCCTAGGAAAATCTAGTTACTTGCCCAATGTGACCTGGAAAAAAGAAATAAGATTATGGGTTCCTCTCCCTTGTCCACATTATGGCTTTGTCCCTAGAATCCTGGTGGACAACATCCTAAAGTGAAACAAACCTTTACTTAATCTGAATAATAAAATAATAGTATTACATTTTCAAACTGTAGGCAGAGCTAACTAGGATGAGAAGAAGGCAGATCTGTCAAAGTTGTAAGAAAACTTAGGAGCCCTGGGCTTTTTGCATGAGTAGTGAGTGAGTTCTATCACTCACTGTTTCACTTGGGTTTTTTTTTTGTTTGTTGGTTGTTTTTTTTTTTTAATCCTTACCTTCCATCTTGGAATCAGTACCATGTATTGGTTCCAAGGCAGCACTTAGTTTTAAAAATTGCTTTTCTGTCATTCGTCCTTCAGATCAGCTCAGTTTCATGATGGTAATGGCCACCTGCTCACACAAAATGCTTCTTGTACATGGGTCATCCTTTGGTGGGTTTTTTTTTAAACCCTTACCTTTCTTCTTAGAATCAATACTGTGTGTTGGTTCCAAGGCAGAAAAGCAGAAGGGCTAGGCAATGGGGGGGGTAAGTGACTTGCCCAGGGTCACACAGGAAGTATCTGAGGTCATATTTGAACCCAGATCCTCTTGACTCCAGGCCTGGCTGTCCATCCATTGAGCCACCTAGCTGCCCCCTTCAGTAGTTTTTTAAAGTTTTGTATCTACAGCATTTGAGAAAAACTCCCAACTCTCCTTAAAGTAATGATTGAAGGTGGGACAGCTAGGTAGTACAATGGGCAGAGCACCAGGCCTGGAGTAGGCTCAAATTTGTCCTCAGATATTCCTAGTTCTGTCACCCCAAACAAGTCACTTACCCCCAATTGCCCAGCCCTTGTGCTTCTGTCTCAAAGTTGTTACTAGGACAGAAATTAAGGGTTTGAATTTAAAAAGAAAAAATGATAGGGAGTCATAGAGTTGGCTCCTGTAGTGAACCTGTTTCTGTTCCCCATCCCACCTACATATACTCATTACTGAACTGTCAATGTAACTACAGCAAAGACTGCTGGGCAGAGTTAAAGGTTGGCAGTCCTCATTCTGCTAACCATCACTCCTATATACTTTCTTCTCTCTCTCTCTCTCTCTCTCTCTCTCTCTCTCTCTCTCTCTCTCTCTCTCTCTCCTCCCTCCCTTTCTTTCTCTCTCCTGTCCTTTCCTTCTCTGCAAATTTAAGTAATGCCTAATATTTACCATCTCAGATTCCCCAGGGAAATATGCTTAACCTACAGTCATGCTATCATCTAGCTCCCTAGACTGACTCTTCCCTTTTCTTCCTCAGCTGTAACCTCCTTAAGACCCAGGGAATCTTGACACTGGCTTGAGAGGCCCATGGGGATTCCTAGAGACAAATATTTTTCCTTTGGCTCACCTGCAGAGTAAGCATCCATGCTCTAAGAGAACTCCCAAAACCCTCAGCCAAAAACAACCCAAATTTATTTACTTGGCACTGTGCAGAAAATGGAGGACACAAATCCATACTTTCCACTCTAAGGGACTACCTCTGGGACAAGTCAGACAAATGCACAACTGCCCTCCAACCTCCAGTAATGGAGAGCACCACAGCAGGATGTCAGGCAGCCTGGCTCCCAGGCCCAGTTCCAACTTGTAACACGCTATGGTCCTTTATAGTTCCACTGTTTTCTGGTCTATGCCACAGTGTTCTTGAGTCCTTTACAGTTGCACAGAATCTCAGGGTTCTGAGGTCTCAAGGCCATCTACCCCATACCTGGCCATGAATCTCCAAAACATGTGACCATCTTGCCTTTACTTAGGGCCTCTTGGTAAGGGGTTATCCACTGCCTCCTGAAGCAATCTGCTCCATTTTTGGATATTTTGGATATTAACATCATTGTTAGCTAGTTTTTTCTTCTATCCAGCCTAAAGTTGTCCGATTGTAATTTCTACCTGTTGCTAATTTCCAAAATGTATTCAAGTTGACCCTTCTCTCATATAGCAACCCTCAAACACTGACTATTATGATTTCTACCTCCCTCCACCCTACTCTTCACCCTTCTACCCTCGGCCCCAGTCTTCTCTTCTGCAGAGTAAACATCTCTTTTTTTCCTTCAATTAAAATTTCCATGGCATAATCCTGAAGCCCTTCACCATCCTAGTTGCTTTTCCCTGAATATTCTCCAGCTTATCAATGTCCTTCCTAAAATACAGCCACCTAAAGCTAAACAGAGTACTCCAGCTGTAGGTTGACCAGGACTCTTAACCCACAGTTCTGGGTACTCTTACCTTTCTGGAGTTTTTTCCCCTAAAACCTTTATCTTCCTTCTATCAATTCTAAGACAGAAGAGTAGTAAGGGCGTGGCAATTTAGGTTAAGTAACTTTCCCAGGGACACAAGCTATGAAGTATCTGAGGCCAGATTTGAACTCAGTTACTCCCAACCCCAGGCCTGCTGCTCTGTCCACTGTGCTATCTAGCTGCTCCATCTTTCTTAAAACTACAAGGAACCCTGTCACTGCTTTGTCTGGTGTTGGGTGAGCTCAGGTTTTTTACAAAGTTATCACCTGGGAAGCTATAATTTAGTCTCACCTATACTAATGAACTAGGCTGGGATAGGTTCCCTTGTATTTGCAATCAGATTTGGGGTGCAGTCAGAGGCTCAGTCTAGATACCCTTGCCTTCAGATGTGATTCTTCCTATCTCACTCTTCCTGTTCCCTAACTGCACTACAGAGAGAGTAATGATAATGAACTGCCTATAGTTTATATAAGGTAATGGAGATTCAGCTGCTTCTCATGCCTAAAAGAATTCCTGGCCCAGTGTCCCCATTTTTCCCAAGGTGAAGAAAGACTTCTCCTCTGCCTCCCCCAGCTGCCTTCTAGAAATGGTTTGAATTTCTCTGTCTGTTGGTTTTCCCTACCAAATCTTGGTTTTCCTTGCTCTTCCTGAGGGTACTTCCTTAAGTTGACATGGATGCTTCTGATTTTGCTGAAGTTGTGGTAAAAATGGTCTGCCCTCATTTCATCTCCAAAAGTACATACAGGGCCCTGGGCCTTAGCCTACTCCAAGACACTAAAAAAAGAACCCACATTGTGTTTCTTCTCTCTCTTCCTCAGTCTCAATTCTCCTCTCCCCCAGTGATCAATCACCTTTTTGAAATTTAGAAGTTAGATATAAAGTAATTGGGGCCTTTTCCAGCTGTAAAAACCATTTTTTGTTTCAGTAGCTGATGGGACCAGCACATACAAACAGCATCGTAGAACTCCCTCCTCCTCCAGTACACTCACCTACTCCCAGAGGGACGAAGAGGACAGCATGGTACGTCTACTGTAGTAAGCATCTTTCCAGGAAACTAGTTATTATAGTAGGATAGTAAGCCCAGGAGACATGGCCAGAGGGTATAGTGGACCTGGCAGTACCTATTCCAATTGCCCAAGGGATGTGGTTTTCTCCTACAAGAACTCAGTTTCAAGAAAGGTAGGAAGTGAAGATTTTGTATAAGTGAGGCAACTTAGTGCAATGTGTACATCTGAGCTTAGGAGATCATTAAGATGGTCTCATGTGGCTCTCTTCTTGCCATTGAAAGCTATGTCCTGAATCAGTTGGAAGTATATAGAACCTGGGCTCTGGAACCCATTGGACACATGGACACATAGCAAATGCCTAGGGATTTGAAGGAAGAACTTCTGATGACTTTGAAAGTTCTCCGCCTTGAAGAAGGTGGTGATTGTCAGAGAAGCAAGACACTGGTTCACCTTCTCTTATGTGATTGAGTTCAAGGAGAGGATTGCTAAATATAGAGGCAAGAGCACCAACACTAAAGGCAGGGGACCTGGTTCAAATCCTGCCTCTGGCTCTTAGTACCTATGTGACCTTGGGTAAATCATTCAAGCTCCTGATGCCTCAGTTTCCTCATCAGTAAAATAGGGATGAGCCTGGACAGTTTCTGAGATCCTTTGCAGCTCTACCTCTGTGACCTACCATGTATTCTCAGGGCCTCTGAATGGAATAGATGAAACAATTGATATCAGGCACAATATGTCAGAGAAGCCTTTGTAAAGCCCTTATGGCTACTTTTAACTTCCAACAGTTCAATCAATCTTAGGTTGTTTTTTTATTTTGTTTTTAATTTTTCATCCCTGTTTCTGTTTTTCATTCTTTTCATTTGAATGCAAAGTTATCA
Source organism: Monodelphis domestica (assembly GCF_027887165.1). Lineage (NCBI taxonomy): Eukaryota > Metazoa > Chordata > Mammalia > Didelphimorphia > Didelphidae > Monodelphis > Monodelphis domestica. The sequence goes on along the minus strand of NC_077233.1, from coordinate 137,296,079 downwards.
GATGGAGGGCTTTCCTTACCTCTAAGTGCTCTGAATCTTCAGGCAGTTGGAGGGCCCTAAGGTTAAGTCTAAGCAGATTTGGGGCTCTCAGCTTTTTTTAAGCCCAGTCTTGCTAGGACAAATGCCTCAAACTGCCAAATGATTGCAAATTTAAAGATATAAAAGAGGAAGAGAGAGAGAAATGTTGATGCAGCCTAACAAAAGTAGAAAGTCCAGCACATGCCATGGTCCATCCCCAGCCCCACCCCCCACCCATCATTTAAACTCTTTTAGGGATGGGATGGTTTTCATCTCCAATACCTAGTTGGTACCTTGCACAGAACAGATACTTTTAAAATGTTTGTCAAATTGTTTTTTTTTTTTAAAGAGAAAGAAGGAAAAACACATGAACAAGATAAGGGACAAACCCAAAAGCCTGATGATAGGCATCCCCAGAACCTAGGGTGATGTGCCAGAGGGAATCTATCTTTATTGGACCTTTCAGGTCTATAAGAAAAACCCGTCCTTGGGGTGAGACTCAGCTGGAGGTCTCCAAAAGGCAGTTTCCCTTTTAGACCCAGGCACTTTCCTTCCAAATCCTAAATTTCTCTAGGAATATTCATAGCTGTTGCTAGTTTTGTTTTGTTTTGTTTCTGTCTTTATTTTTGCCTTTGTCTCACTTTGATCCCCAGCACTTAGCAGAGTGCCTGGCCCATAAAAGGCACTTAATAATGCTAGTTGACTGACCTTTGTACTGTTTCCTTTTCTCCTCAAACATTTCTGTTTTATAGCTTGCATCTTTTCATTGCCACGAAAGCCATGTCATTAGATTAAAGGCCAAGGGCCAGTAGGTTGGCATTTTTTCCCCCCTTTCCTGGGCATGAAATAGGAGCTTTCATTCCACTGCTTCATCCATATGGCCATTCTTGATTGCAGATGTCTGCTTTGCTCTGATCCCAGCCTTCTTCACTCAGGAAGCCCTGAGTACCCAATTTATACCCTAATAAACTTTAGGAAGCATCTGTTGCGGGCTAAGCTAGGCACCTAGAACATAGAGACAAAAATGAAACTGTCCCTGCCCTTAAGGGGCTTCCATTCTATAAGGCAAGACAACTCTTTTTTTTTTTTCCTAAACCCTTACCTTCCAACTTGGAATCAAGATAGGTTCCAAGACAGAAGAGCAATAAGGACTAGGCAATGGGAGGGTTAAATGACTTGTCCAGGGTCACACAGCTAGGAAGTGGCAGAGGCCAGATTTGAACCTCCTGTATCTAGGTCTGGCTCTCAATTACTGAGCTACCCAGCTGTCCCCAAGACAACTCTATTAATAAGTATATATAGAGGAGCAACTAGGTAGCACAGTGGATAGAGCAGCAGGCCTAGAGTTGGGAGGACCTGGTTCAAATCTAGTGTCAGATATTTCCTGTCAGTGTCATCCTAGACCCAAAGGCATTTAACCCCAGTTGCCTAGCCCTTGACAATATTCTGTTTTAATATTGATACTAGGACAGAAAGTAAGGATTTTAAAAAATAATAGATACAGAATGTTTCGCCAAGTAGGAGCCTAATTTTCCCTGGCCACACTCTCCCCGACCCTGAGTCAGCACTCAGCACTGGGCAGATGAGGCCCAGTTTCCCATGGCTGAGGCCCATAAGCAGTGGTAACAGAGTTGTGGACTGGTTGGCTAGGCCCCCATCTCCCCCTTTGGAAGTTGTACTTGGCCCCTTGCTGTGGTTTGGATCAGTTCTCTGTGTCTCTCCTGGTTTTCCATTGCCCATTAGGATATTTTGACTCATTTCCTTAAACTTTCCACTCTCCGTTCCTTGTGTGGCATTTCCATGCAAAGATAATAAAGGAAAAGCTATTTGCAGCATTTCTTAGTGGTGGGAGTATATTGGCGGGATCTGGCAGTCTCTTGAGCATACAGGGTACAGAAGGAATGTGGCTGCCCTCCATGTGAGTAGCAGGCTGGGAGCACCCTTAAAACTGGCTCTACTCTGGTCACGTCCTGTTGGATAATGGAGGGCTCATAATTCAGCTCAGATCCAGTTCCTCTCCTGCCCTCTCACTGGTAATTTTGATTTTTTTTTTTTAATGATTAGAGTACATGATAGCAGGGAGCTCAGGAAGACAAAGCACAGTGAGCACTGATGCTGGCCCAGGGAGAGGATTAGATCTGACTAGATGGAGAGTCAGAGGTAATTGTGAGTTCAGTTTTTCTCCTTCCTGAGATCTGAGGTCCTGTGGGGAGTCTGGCCCTCTTCCAGTGAGAGAAGGGGATGTGGCTGGGGACAAGTTTTTATTCTAAGACCTAAGGCCTATGATGACCAGGCCCCCAAACACTCTTGGTGCTTAACAAATGTCTTAACAGTCATTTCTGGGCTCAGGTAGGAATGCTTATGGAATTTCTTTTTAACCCTTACCTTCCATCTTTGTATTCATTCTATGATAAAAGGGTGGTAAGAGCTAGGCAATGGGAATTAAGTGACTTGCCCATGGTCATACAGCTAGAAAGTGTCTTCAGGCCAGATTTGAACCTGGGACCTTCTATTAAACTTCACTCCCAATTCACTGAGCCATCTAGCTGCCTCAAGCTGATAGAATTTGAATTTGGGGGTGTGAACCTTTCTGTCAGTTAAAGTAACCACATATCTGTGTTTATCATGAGAATGTGAATAGCAATTTCCATCTCCTCCATGAATAAATGAGAAAAAATGGGCTTGTACTACAGCTAAAGGGATTTCAGTTAAAGACAGGGATGTTTTGGTTTTTAATTTAGTTGTTGGGTTTGTTGTTTTTTATTTTTTTAATACACTGAGCCTGAGAAATTTGAACATGTGAACACAGGAGGTTCTGGCATCTTGGTTTCAGGAGACCCTGATGAGCCATGCAGGCTCCTGAGATGGGTTAGCTCTAGTCAAATCTGAAGAGGGGGTGACCACTAGAGGTCCCTTCAGCTGTGGAAGGAATTCTGTCTTTCATGGGATCCTTAGAAACTCCTTGACCCAAACAAACCAAAGTAGGCTCAAGAGCTTTTCAGAAAGAGCCAGGTGGTTTTTGGGACCTGAGTGGGTCCCCTCCCTTTCCCCACTGGAAGCCTGTGGGGCTCTTCTCAGGCTACAGGGGAAGTATCATTTTGCTTTCCAGAAAGAACAACTTTGTGTTTGTAGATTTAGTCCCTTGCTGCTTTAGCTGTTCTGCTCCTTCCCCAAATGCCTGCCCACTAGGTCAAATTGTCTGATTTTCATGGCCTGGCCTGGCCTGACCTTCTGAAGGTTGTAGAGAACTCAGGTTCAGGTTTGTAGTTAAAACTTCCCAGCAAGTTGAGGACCATTTTAACACCTCCCTCCTGATCCTAATTGACAGCTGGATGGTAGTGAACAGTGAGAGCCTGAATGCCTCATGCTGTGCCTATCCCAGCACCCCGCCTCCACAGCCCCAAAGACTGGTGCGAGCAGGATTCTGGATTGGCCTTTGGGCTGCCCCACTAAATACAGGAAGCAGGAAACAGCCTAAGAGTGTCCTCATTGAATTGAATAGAAGGAAGTCACTCCATTGACACAAAGAAAGTTGGCAGATGTTAGATAGGGAGTAAAACAACAATTTCTTGGGCTGCGGCTCCTGGGCCAGTCAGCCCCTGGAAGCTGCAGGAAAGGCCCCTGGTGCTTTCTCTTTCAGCAGGGAATGATCCTGTTTCAAGGGAGTCTGCTTGTTCAGGTTCCTACAAGTAGGCCCCTAGTGGGATGGGCGGATCGGAGCCTGGTGCATTGACATGAGTGTATAACTGGTGCTCACACTTTTGAAACTTCATCCAACTTCACATTCACATCCCCAACTTTATGGGGATTACCAGAGGCTGGAATGCAGCAGGACTTGGGAGCCAAAGCTGAGCTAAGCCTTAGCTCACTGTGGCCTGACTTGAGGGAGCCTCACCACAGCTCCAGAGCCCCAGGGGACACAGAGATCTCTGCCGAGTCACCCGGTGAGCCAGAGGACCAAGACTGCCAGGAAGTGGGCTTACAGGTCACTGGTGGCATTTCCTGAGGTAGGGCCTGAGGCTAATTCTTGTCTTGATGTCTCTTTTCCATTTGCAGCCCCCAATCAACACCCCCCGACGCTCTGATTCAGCCATATCTGTTCGCTCCTTGCATTCTGAATCCAGCATGTCCTTACGGTCCACATTCTCCCTGCATGAGGAGGAGGAAGAACCAGTATGTATCTGGGTTGACTGGGGGGTTGGGAGAAGCATGTGCAGCAGTGCAAGAGGCCCAAGGGGCCAGTGTTCTTCTAGTTGATGATAGAATTTAGAGCTGGAGAGGGCCTTGGAAGTCATTTTGCGCAGGTAGCACAGTGTTTAGAATGCCAGGCCTGGAGTTGGGAGAGCCTAGATTCAAATCTGGCATCAGGTACTTCCTTAGAACTGATACTAAGACAGAAGGTAAGGGTTTAGAAAAGAAGTCATTTAACTCAACCCCCACATTTTATAGCTGAGCAGAGTAAAGTCACTTGCTCAAGGTGACACAGGTCTAAGTAGTAGAACTAAGATTAGAACCCAGGTTTCCTGACTCCACATTTCATACCCTGTCTGCCATAGCACACTGGGCCATTCAAAGATGGCCTGTGACCAATGCATGGAGCAGAGACCTCAGCTACAAGGTATTTGCTCCAAAAGGCACAGAGAGAGAATTAATCCTGGGCTACCCCAACCTTCCCTATGCTGTCATGCTAGCAAGAGCATACACTACCCCTTCCCTGATCAGCTTAGTGAAACGTTTCACCAACCTTTGAAGAAATATCCCAAACAACCTTAGGAATGGATGAATATAAAACAAGGAAATCATTAGCATCGTTCTCACTGTATTCCCATCTCAGTGGCAGATGGGACTGCAGAGACCTGAAAGCACCGGAGTGATCTTCGTGATTTTCCTGGCCCATGGCATTTTTCTATCTTTGTTTCATGGTGCCCTGGTTGGACTCGGGTGGTCAGTGCTTTGTGGTCCCTTTGTTCATGTTACTGAATCTGAGGCCCTTGGAACTCAAAGTGGTTTCAGACTTGTGCCCTCCATCATTGTAGATAGCAGAGAACCTGCTCAAGGCAGAAGCCTTTTCTTTTTTTAACCCTTATCTTCTGTCTTAGAATTGATACTAAGTATCAGTTCCAAGGCAGAAGAGTGGTAAGGGCTGGGGCTGAGGAGTTAGGGTTAAGTGATTTGCCCAGGGTCACACAACTAGGAAATATCTGAGGCCAGATTTGAACTCAGCATCTCCTATCCACTGAGCCACCTAGTTGCCCCAGCAGGAGCCCTTTCTACTGCTTGGGGCCTGCTCCCTCCAGGGAGGCCATCTGCAGTAAGAGCTAAAGACAATGAAAGAGTTAGACGTCAGAGGTCTCCTCGTCCGACTTCTCATTTTATCGATGTAGAAGCTGAGGCCCAGAGAGGTTAAATCACTTGCCTTACGTCATTCAGATAATAAGTGGCAGAGGCAGGATTCATACCCTCTAACAGGTCCTTTAACTCTTGTTCTAACACTCTTTCTGCTACATTATGCTAAGGGGAAGAGAGGGACCTAAGAGCTGCAGAAAACTATTCATAGAATTTGTATATAAGGTAGATGGGAAGCCAACACCGCTTCCATTGCCCCCCAATTAGTAGCTTAGAGGCTACAATAGAAAGCTTAGTAGCCTTCACCCATCTATGCCTCTGGAGCCACATTTGCAAGACCAAGAAATTCTTTTTATAGAGTCTAGTCCAATGTTTTCTCTTGTGAAAATCAAGAGGCCTTGAAGAACCACCTGTAGTCAAAGAATTATGGACTTAATATCACTTTTCTAATGATCTTAGGGTTGTTCTCTCCTTTGCTCAGCATTGAAAGGAATCGGGGCCTGAGCTATTTCTCTAGTAGCCTTAATTGGACAGATTTAATTTAATTCAACAAATATTTTAAACTATTTTTATTTTTATCTTCACCTTTTGTATTCACATCACTTTAATTTCCAGATATGTCATTCTGTTCTTCTCTCCCTGATAAGCCATCCCTTGTTAAAAAAAGGAAAAAGGGAAACTATTAAAAATATTTAAAAAGCAATTCAGAGGGCAGCTAAGTAGCTCAGTGGATTGAGAACCAGGCTTGGAGACCAAAGGTCCTGGGTTCAAATTTTGCCTCAGACCGTTCCTAGCAGTGTGACCATGAACAAGTCAATCAACTCCCATTGCCTAACCCTTTTTGCTCTTCTGTCTTGGAATCAATATGGAATACTGATTCCAAGATGGAAGGGTTAAATAAAAAAACCAAGTCAGTAAAACTAAACAAAGCATTAGCGAAGATTGACAATATATACAATATGTTACATCTCACTTTTGCAAAGAAGGAATCAAGGTTTATTTTCTTGTCTCTTCTTCCAGGCCAGGTTTGCTCATTAGAATTACCTAGTAGTCAGTTTTGACACTTCAGTCTGTTGTTATTGAATCTTTCTTTTCTTTGTTCTCTTTACTTACTGTGTCAGTTCATACAAGTCTTCCCATCCTTCTCTTAATTTTCTACAGTCTTCATTTATAATAGCACAGTAATATTCCATTACAGTCACAGATCACAGTTAGTTTAGCTGGCCCCCAATTGACAAGATATCACCTTTTCAGGAGACAGTTGTTAAAACTCCCCTTGGCAAGGACAGTGAGGTGGCACAGTGGATAAGAGTGCTAGGTCTGGAGTCAGGAAGACTTGGGTTCAAATTTGGCCTCAGACACTTCCTATGTGTGTGACCCTGGGCAAATCACTTTAAGTCACTTAACCCTACTTGCTGAGCCCTTGCCCCTCTATCTCAGAGTTGTAACTAAGTCAGAAAGTAAGGGTTTTAAAAACAGAAAACTCCCGTTGACCCTTTACCAAGTTCTGGGATACAAAGGCAGAAACCACATGGACCCTTGTTGTCAAAGGACTTACTGGCTACTAAGAGAGGGAGCATGTATATATGTTTCACAGAAGAGAGAGAAGTCGAGAGGCAATGACCTGAGGAACTGGAAGAGGGAGGAGGCCTTTTTTGGGCAGGGATAGGGAGGAAGATGAGCAGAGGAGGCTAGGATTTCATGGAGGATTTCCATGAAGGGAGAAGGAAGAAAGGAGCTATGTCTGAGTTCAAGACAGTGTTCATTGTCTAGCTAGGAACTGCCTCTAGAGGATGCTTATTTCTTGAGGAAACTGGTTGGGCAGAAGGCCTTCCATCTCAGGGGAAGGCAGCCGAGTCCTCCCCAGAGTATGGTTCTTTCTGTTGGACTTGGGCGCTGTCTCTTTGCATGTGACACACAGCACACTTTGGACAGAGGGAGAGAGATGGTCCCACCATGCCTTCTGAGGTAGATGCTAATTCTAACTGGACTGGCAATGGTGAAGGGACTGTCTGTGCTAAAATGGAAGTTCCTTGAGGGCAGGGATGGTTTCCTTTTTGTGTCTGTATCCACATTGCCCAGTGTAGTGCTTGACTTAATAAATGTTTATTGAATTTGAATACTAAGGCTACATTTGGCATATGGTGTCAATATTCCTTCCCCAAATATCTGCTCACTTAATCAAATCCTTGCCCTATTGAATTGGTTACCTGGCTACCTACAGGGTCTTATCCTTCCCTCCATTGGCCTCTGAGGGAAATGGGCCATTTGGCAGAATTTTGATAGCTCTTTTCCAGGGGTTCTAGCCACTAGGTAGGCTTGGCTTGGGATGATCTATTGAGCAGCCTATCTTGACCCACAGATTTCAAAACCTGTCAATATAGGTGGAATGGCTCCCAGAATCATCTGAGAAAGCCTAATCGGCAAAAGTACAAGTATCATATGACCCTGGGCCAGTCACTTAACCCCAGTTAACTCTCCCTTACCATTCTTCTGCCTTGGAACGTGTACTCAGTATTGATTCTAGAACAGAAGGTAACGGTTCAAAAAAAAAAAGAATACAAGTATCACTTTTTTCCCAGCCAAGGTCCCCACAGCTTTGGTACCCAGCAGGCTGGTCTCTCTGGAGCTCTACTTGAGGCCTCTCATTCTTAATTCTCTCCTAGAGCCTCAGAGGGAGGCAGAGGCAGGTTTGGCTCCTCAGTGGACCTTTATTGCCCATTCAGCAACTCTGCCTGTAGATGGTTGGCATTTGTGAAGGAAGTCCGTCGTTCCCCTCCCCCCCCCCTCCAGCTTCACTCTGTGACACAATAGCTTTTTGGCTTTGCTTTCAGTGCTTCACTCTCCCCTTTCCTCTTGGTCCCAGGAGCCTCTGGTGTTTGCGGAGCAGCCATCAGTCAAGCTGTGCTGTCAGCTCTGCTGCAGTGTGTTCAAGGACCCAGTGATCACAACCTGTGGGGTAAGGAATCTGCCCTCTCCCCTAGAGCACCAGGGTTATGGATCCACCCTGTGCCTCTCTCTGCTTGGGGTTTGCAGCCCTTGAATCCTCAGTGGGAGAGGCAGTATGGTGTAGTAGATAGGGTCCTATTCTCAAGTCAGGCAGGTGTGGGTTCAAATTCCACCTCAGACACTTAGCAGCTGTGTGCCTCTGAGCAAGTCACCAAGATTTGCTAGCTGACTTAGAAAGCCTGCTGCTGCTAATAGCTGGGTTGGGGGCTCCAGAGCCTGCATGACTTGGGCTAGAAGGAGAGAGAGAAAAGAGTAGGTTACAAAGGATTACTGGATTTGGGGTGAGGAGTGACCTTTGAAGTCATTTTGGCCCATCCTTGCCATATGCCACTGAAGAACTGAGGCCTAGGGAGGGGAACTGACCTAGGGTTACACTGTGGGTTAGTGACCAGAGCCAGGTCTCCTGGCAGCCAGTTCAGCTGTCTTTGCTGTACTGTTCTACACTGCAGTGTCTGAAATGAAGCCTCTCGGGAATAATGACGTGTGGTCCCAGAATCACCATCCAACCCTGACTGCTGGCCAGCCACCCTGCCAAGCTATAGCTTGGGTCCCAATGGGGAGCAGTTTTGAGAGCAGGGTCATCTCTATTGTTTCTATAGCTTCCCCCACTGCTGAGTCTGGATGTTCTATAAGTCACCCCAAATGTTCTCTGATAGTTTAGTAGAAAAGGCAAACAGGATATCCCTTGTCACTCTAAAATAGAGGGCTAAAAGGAAAGCTGTTCTTCAGCAGGGGAATCAGCTAGATCAGGCTGCTGAGCTGAGAGCAATGCTCATCAGCTAGGCCGTAGCCTCTAGGCTACCTGAGGGCCGCCTGTTCCTTTTCTTAGTGCTTCAGGGGCAGAGTGGCAGAGCCAGACCCCATGTGGACCATAAGGAGAAGCCATAGGATCATAGGGCCTACAGCTAGAGATCACAGAAATGTCTCCCAATCCAACTCCCACATTTTACAGAAAAGAGACCAAGAGAAGTTAAGTAGCTTGCCCAGAGCCACAGAGGATTCCAGCTTAGGTCTTCTGATTCCAGATGCAATATGCTTCCCCACCTGGAGGGTTTGGACTCATTTCCCTCTAGTGCATGTGTACATGAGGGTGCCTGTTCTGGGCTTCCCCATGCAGTAGACCCCGGGCAGGGCTGGAAAATAGGGGCTGGGCCCAGACAGACTCACCCACAGACAGCATTTGATTACTATCTGTATGAGTCCTGTTATGAGCCCCACTTTCTCATTGTCTCCACAGCACACATTCTGTAGAAGATGTGCCTTAAAGTCTGGTAGGTACTTGGTCCTCTGCACTACTCTCTGCAAGCCTGCCTTGTGTCTCTGCCAGTTTGTTAACTTTCCACTGAACAAAAACGCAGCCAACTTCACAGCCGAGAGAAGGGCTTTTTAAGGGCAGCCCAGGGTGCTGCCTCTCTAAACTGCCTGGCATTATTGATGGATGCCGCTGCTTCGGCCTAATTGTCACCATTAGCAGCGAAGTGCTTTTGGGATTTGCTGTGATTAAAATTCCAAAGAGCAAATCAGAGATGCCTGAGAACTTCTGAATGGGGGTGGGGAATTGAGAAGAAAAGAGGCACCAGGGGCTCAAGAATGGCCTAGAACACACTGCAATCTCTCCAGCCCTTCTGTTCACCTTTAAGGGGGTCTTGGGGCAGGGCAGAAGGCCATCACACATCTCGCCATGTCCTTAGGGATGCTCATGCCCTCTTTTAGACATTCAAGGGGACCTGGTTAAAATAGCTGGATGATTGAAGAACAAAATTAGAAAATGGGTCCATTAGCTCCTAACCTTTCATTCCGTTTGGCTGAAAGTTTCTAGAGCCGTGAGCCCTCACCTGAAACTCACCTCTAGGTAGTATCATACCTATGGTTTGGGTCATGTGGAGGAATGGCAACCCAGAACAGGGTTGGGGAGTATGCCCTTTGGTGCTCAGTACTTTGGCCTAGATGCTGAATATCCTGCCAGTCCCATCCCTTTGGCTACTGCCTATCTGACAGATCCTGATCCCATCCATGAAATCTCTATCCCACCTGTTTGTTTAGCACCATCCTTGAACCTTCCATCCATAGAGATAGTGTCTATATGAAATCTTGACCAGACAGTTGGCCTGTACCTAAGTCACCCCATGCCCCATTCACCTTACCTGAGTTTGAATGAGGGTTAAGGCAGCTTTTGGAAAGTAATAGAACTTGGGATGGGTGCTCTAAGTTCCTAATTCTTTTGTCTTGTGACATCATTCCCTTGGACTCCCACATCAGAAAATCTGCCCCTGGGAAAGGGCAGAAAAAGGAGAGCATTTCCTTTCTGGGTCTTCGGGTCACCCCATGCGGGGGTGGGGGTCACAGGAACTCTTAGTTCTAGCCTTTTTTTAAACTCTTACTTTCTGTCTTAAACTCAATCCTAAGTATCAACTCTTAAGACAAGAGTGGTAAGGGCTAGAAAATTGAAGTTAAGTGACTTGCCCAGGATCGCATAGCTAGGAATTATTAACTAGATTTGAAGCCAGTTTACCACTCCTCTCCCCCCCCCCCCCCCCCCCGGCCTGGCACTCTAGCCACTGTGCTACCTAGCTGCCCCTAGTCCTAGCCTTTCCCAGGAGCATTATATCCAGAGAAAGTCATGGAACAAGCTCTGGACCCTTACCTAGCTCCATGCTGTTACATTAGTTGGTAAAGGCAAATCCCCCTTCTGCTGGGTCTCAGTTTCTCCATTTATAACCTGAGGATAATGATAATAGTTAGCATTTATATAATATTTTAAGATTTAGAGAACACTTTACATATATTATTTCATTTGATCATCATAATAGCCCTATGAGGTAGGTGCCATTATTATCCCCATTTTACAGAGAAGAAATCTGAGAACAGAAACAATTAAATGACTTGCTCTTGATCATACAGTTGCTAAGTATCTGGAGCAAAATTTGAACTTAGATCTTCCTGAATCCAAGTTTACTATAGCACTGGCCTGTTTACCTTTATTTTCCTTCAGGTAAGGATGTGGGGTGACTTGACATAGAATGTAGTTCCCTGGAACTTGAAAGTTCTCAAGTGAGTCCCCTTGCAGCCACCCCACTTCGTGCTTCTCAGAAGTATATTAACTGGACTATAAGTGGTGGAGTTAGGAAGTGAGCAAGCAGAACTTCTCCAGGGAAGGAAGACTTGGCCCCAGCAAGGATACTTCCCATTCCTTCTGCCCCACAAAGCTCCAGGCCCCAGGTTCCTGACCAGCTTCTGTGCCAGCTCCCTGGAAGGAAGAGTGTCTTGTCTGCAAAGGCGAGACTCAGGTCTTTGATGTCTGAGAATATCAAAGCTTTCATGGTAACTGGGGAAGAGGAACCCAAACTTCTCACTGGGCCCCACTTCTGTAACCTTGCCTATTGTACAGAGCCCTTTCCTCATTTGCCCATTACCCCTTCTCCCTCAGAGAAGTGCCCAGTGGACAATGCCAAGCTGACTGTGGTGGTGAACAACATCGCCGTGGCTGAGCAAATTGGCGAGCTCTTTATTCACTGCAAGCATGGCTGCCGTACTGTGGGCAGTGGAAAGCCGGCCACCTTCGAGGTAGACCCCCGTGGCTGCCCCTTCACTATCAAACTCAGTTCCCGGAAGTAAGTGAACATTCCTGGGAGCTAGTATTCTCTATGGGCTTGTGCTGAGACCAGTGACAGCTCCAATTCTCCTTTTTTGGGGACTTTTCCCTTGTATCCCCATCCATAGGGTTTGCCTCCCCATTAAATAACCAACATACCCATTTGCTGCTATACTCTCCCTAGTTCTGGGTGTTGGTCCAGTTTCAGGAGGGGCTTCTCATTCCTATTTTGGGGCAGAGGTCTAGGGAAATGAGGCTTTCTCCAATTGAAGTCCCTGGGCTCATTTTCATGCCATGTCCTTGATCAGGGACCACGAAGGCAGCTGTGATTACCGGCCTGTGAGATGCCCCAACAACCCCAGCTGTCCCCCTCTGCTGAAAATGAACCTGGAGGCACATCTCAAGGAATGCGAGCACATCAAATGTCCTCACTCCAAATATGGGTGAGTAACCTGAGCCAGGCTCTGGAGAGAGGGGCTGCTCGAGGCCTGCTGGGCAGGCTGGGGGACCACCCTGCCTGGGCAGAGCTAGTGCCACTGAGCAGGGGCTCAGGAGCATGGATAAGTGATGGGGGGGTTCAAATCAGCTGAAAGACTTGGCCAGGGCTCTGGCATCTTAGAAAAGCCAGTGGGGACCTGAAGAAATTTATTTGTTGCTTATTAAAATGACCTTGAAAAGGTGCTAAAACCCATTCTCTGGCAAATGTAAATAAAAGAAGCCCAAAAGGTAGTAGGAAGGTGGCACAGTGCATAGAACACTGAGCTTGGAATCAGGAAGACTCATGAGTTCAAATCCAGCTTCAGACACTTAAATCCAACTTCAGACACTTACATAGCTGTGTGACCCTAGGTAAGTCACTTAACCCTATTTGTCTCATTCCCTTATTTGTAAAAAGAAAAAGAAAAGACACCTGTCCCTCTAGGGAGATCTGGATTCATGGGTTCTGAGAATAGCAATAGCTAGCATTTTCATACTCATTTTATATTTACAGAGTACTTTATCTATTCTATTTCATTTTATCCTTATAACAACCTTGTGAAATATGTGCCATTATTACCCCCATTTTACAGATGAGGAAATTTAGGCTAAGAGAATTAAGTAACTTACGCAGACTTACATAGCTAGTAATTGACTTTGGTGAGATTTGAATTTCCTGACTCCAAGTCCAGCACTCTAACTGCTCTGAGACCTAGCCACAGAGCTGGACACCCAGCCCAAGAGCAAGCTTGAGGCCACAGGGAATGCATGCTGGCTGGCTACTTTAAGAGTGCCTAAACAGGGAAGGAACTGCTTAGCAGGTATTATTCCCTCTATATCTTAGCACCACCAGTATGTAGAGGACCATCCCAGGTTCCTCCACACTCCTAGGGAAGGAAGCTAACCAGGGGATTCCTAGTGCCATAGAAGAGTGGAGCTTAGGAGATAACACATAGAGTCTTGGGTATACTGGTAGCTTCTGCTACCAACTGCAGGGAGCCCCTGCTGGGCTGGGCTGGGCTGGGCTGGGGAGGACTGTCCACATCTCACTAGTATTTGTCCGCAGACAACCTTGGGTCTGGGCCCAGCTGCTCCTTCTTCTTTCCCCAGCTGTACTTTCATAGGAAATCAGGACACCTATGAAACTCACCTGGAGACCTGTAAGTTTGAAGGCCTGAAGGAGTTCTTGCAGCAGACAGATGACCGTTTCCATGAAATGCATGTGGCCCTGGCCCAGAAAGACCAAGAAATTGCCTTCCTCCGGTCAATGCTAGGGAAACTGTCGGAAAAGATTGACCAGCTGGAGAAGAATCTGGAGCTCAAATTTGGTATGAGAGTGAAGACAAGGCCTGCCTTAGAGGGCCCCACAGAGTATTGGATCCTGGCCAGAATTGGGCCTCATCTCCCATAGAAATCAGTGCCCAGTGAAGCACTTTACTTTTTTTATAATTACACATAAACAATTTCTGACAATCGTTTTTTGACATCTTCCCGTTCAAATGCTCTCTTCCCTTGGCCCTGCCCCTCAGCCCACCCCAGGCAGTAACTAGTCTGATACAGGTTATGCCCCCCCTTTCATGCAAAACAGATTTCCAGTGGAACACTTCCTGTGTTGGGGAGTGATGGCGTTCTCTTGCCTCCCTAGCCCCAGGGCCAAGAGCAGAATGAGAGAAATCATCCCATCCTCAGCATTCTCAGTGCTGAAACACTTGAGCAGTGCCCACTGACCCAGGGGATGGCCATCTTGCCCCTGAGCCGAGAGATGCCCTCCATTCTCTTGCTGTGCCTCCCCCCCCCTAAGGACAGCCACCTTCCTCTTGTTGCCAAAAGCAATGACCCTGGCAATGCCTTCTGCCTCCTTCCTTCTAGATGTACTGGATGAGAACCAGAGCAAACTGAGCGAAGACCTCATGGAGTTCCGACGTGATGCTTCCATGCTGAATGTAAGCCTTTAATCTTTGAGGCTTTCTTTGTGGTCTATAGCTCCTAGGTGTTGGGCAGAAATTCCATTGGGACTTGAACTTGGGGCAGGACTTGAGTTTCACCTCATTTGGGCTGGGTGACACACTTGAATTTCCAGCTCTGGGGTGTGCCCAGACACCCCTCTCTTCCCCACCACACTCATGATGAGTATACTGAACAGGCTCCAAGTATTATGGGACCCCTCCTCCCCAGCCCCCATGTGAAAGAGGTTTTTGTTTTTTTAAACCCCTTCCTGCCATCTTTGACAGAAGAGCAGTAAGGGCTAAGCAATGGGGGTTAAATGACTGCCTAGGGTCACACTACTAGGCAGGATCTGTGGCTACATTTGAACTCAGGACCTCCTGGCTCTCCATCCACTGAGCCATCTATGCCACCTGTAATAGGAGTTTTTATAGGTCATTAGTTGGCTAAAGCCTTCTCTTGAATTTAATTGATATTAGTCCTAGCTTTTGAACCTAGCTCTCATGTCTTGGCACCATGCCAGTAAGGAGAAAGGAGCAAGAATCATGACCCTTTCTGTCCATATTTTTCAGGACGAGCTATCTCACATCAATGCCCGCTTAAATATGGGAATCTTAGGATGTAAGTATTATGTTTGCCCTCCATCTGGCTTTCCTACAAAAGCTTTGTGCATCCCCTTTTCTTACTTCCCAAATGGTCCCTGTTTGTTTCTGGGGAGCAGGGCAGAGCTTGCACCCTGGGGCAGGGAGCAGCCACTGTCCCTCAGCCTCACAGGTTCTGTTTGTTTCTCAGCCTATGACCCCCAGCAGATCTTCAAGTGCAAAGGGACCTTTGTGGGCCACCAGGGCCCCGTGTGGTGTCTCTGCGTCTACTCCATGGGGGACCTACTTTTCAGTGGTTCATCAGACAAAACCATTAAGGTAAGGTTGGCCCCCTGGGAGTGTGAGCATGTGTCCCCAGGGCCAGATTCAGGGCCTGTCTGTGGTATTATATTGTCCCAGTGGTCTCCTGCCACCCTGGGTTTTAACAGCTTTAGGCTCAGGGCATTGTGGAGGAAGAGGGAGGGGGAGTGGACTCCCCATTGTTCCCTTTGCCCCAGGGGTGACAGAGACCAGAGTATCGGGACTTCCTCCTCTGGCCTCCAATGCTGCCTTTTCCGAATCTGTCTGACTGTTGGCCTGACAGTAGCACACACACAGTTTATCAGCCTCTGATAGCCTTAATGGTGATCCTTCGGGGTTGGGGGGGGGGGGGCAGGATGCTTTGGGAACAGGATTGCCTGAGCCATCAGGGAAAGGATTCTGTTTTGTCGATCCTCCTTAAGCAGCAGCCATGTTGGCTTCAGTATAGTGGGCCTACACCCTGATTAGGGAGACTGTGAATATACCCTCCACAGAATTGAGGAGGGAGAGAACACCAGAGCTCCCAGGGCCCATTACCCTTCTAGTCTTCATGTGGCCTAGACCCCTGAGTGAAGCAGAGATGGCAGCTGCCGGTTACTCTTGGCCTATTGTTTTTGAAACAGATACGGAAGTAGAAATCTCTTTGGAGCATTCTACTCTAGTCAGAGGTTTCTCTGCCAGCAAGTGCTGCCCTCCTGGGCAGCCCTTATGGCTGGGCCCAGACCTGTGTGTCCTGAAATAAGGAGGAAGCAGCCAGGGTCTCCAGAACTAAGAAGAGGTCAGACCTTCCTCCCTCCTTCCCTCATGAAGGAAGGCCCAAGGAGCCTCAGGCAGGATCCGAGCCTGTTACAGTTGCTATACTCCCTGCTATTCTTCCTCAGTGCTGGTTTCCCTTTCTATAACCCCCTGACCATAGAAGCCTTCCAACTCTGTTCCTCCTCTGAAAAATCAGCTGGCATCTTTGTTTCCATAAGTATCAGCACAATGTCTGTAATTAGAAAACTTCACAAGTGGCTTTTCCAGGGGCCCTTTGATCATGGATTGAGAGCTGAGAGAGACCCCAGACACCAGTTAGTCCAACTCCCTCATTTAGGAAACTGAGACACATAAAGCTATAGGGACTTGACCAAGGTCTTATAGGTTGTAAGTTACCCAGCTGGGATTTGAATCCAGGTCCCCTGACTCTTATATTCAGTCTGCTTTTCCACACTGTGATGCCTCCTATTTCCAGAGAGCAATTGCTTTGCTGAGGGGAGGACCCCAGGCCTCACTGCTTGTCAAGTCAGAGAAAAAGCTGTAGATGGACAGGACCTTCTTTGATTCCTGCTTCCTGGCAGCATCAGCTGACTTTCCAGCCTGCTGTCAGTGCGGCTATCCAGGTCAGGCCTGCACCCTTCCTCTGTGGTCTGAGCCCTGTCTTTCCTGTTAGGTGTGGGACACTTGCACGACTTACAAATGCCAGAAGACCCTGGAAGGCCACGACGGCATCGTGCTTGCACTTTGTATCCAAGGGTGAGTGCCAAGGAGGGGGCCGCCGTCACCATGTTTTTGTACTTATGATGGCACGCACCCACATATCTCTGTGTATGCATGCCGGTGCTGGTATTCAGTAAGGGGTGAGGGATCGGCAGGCGTCAGCAGAAGCATTCAGAGGCTGAAGGGATAAGCCTTTGGGAGCTCTCCAAGGAAGTCCCTGGGTCAGTGAGGCCACTGGAACATGGAAGCAGACTCAGGCAAGTGGAACCAGCAGGGTGGTGAGTGAGGGGCCTCTGATGTGTTTGTTTAGGGGCTCAGCAAGTCATTCTTGGCCAGATGCTGCCAAGATAGCAGCTTTGCTGTGCATAGACTGCAGATTTATTCAGTGCTAATGTGCACGGTAATTACTTCACAGCTCATATTTGCACAACGCTTTCTAGACATTCATCAGTACACAGCACTGGGGACAGGGACAGGAATGACGGGAGCACAGGGGCACTCCCATTGTTCAAATGAGAAGCCCGAAACTGAGGCCTGGCAAAGTGGCTTTGGATTCTATGTAGAGACAGCCTGAGGTTCCTGGCATCCAATATTAACCATGGTCTTGGAGGCCACTAATGGGAGCAGCAGTTGAGAGCTATGTACTATCGGGAAGTCTCTCCCACATCACTACAATTAACCCTTTAATTCTGCAGGTGCAAGCTGTACAGTGGATCTGCCGATTGTACCATTATTGTGAGTAGCACAAGAGAGGGCTGGGGCAGGCTGGAGGAGGTGGGGCCCCCAGAAATGGCAGGCAATGCTATCCCAGGTGTCCAGATCCCTAGGCCTCAGGGCAGATGTGAAAGAGACACTTGGATCCAGAAAGAGTTGAGAACCCTTGCCATAGGCTAAGCTTCAGGGACCTTCAAGGAGAGGGTGTACATCTTTGCATCCATGGGTATTCCTCCAGGCCTTCTCACCCAAGGGGACTGTTTAAGTAGGGCATCAGGTCTGAGTTCCCTGCCTTTGTTTGTCCTATTAACCGAAGGCCTAATCTACTCCCTGAAAGAGAGAGAGAGAGAATTGTGGTGCATATGCCCCCTGGCACCTGCTGTCTTCTCACCTTCTTAGACCCTGACTTCAGCTTCAGCTAGGGGCCCTGCATTGTCAGCCCTTGTTCATTTCAGGGCATGGAAAACCAATTCACCTAGTCCAGAACAGGGCCTCACTGATGAGCTGGGAACAAGTTTAAAAGCCCCAATCAACTAGCTTCCTTAACCACAGAAGCTCAGCCCAGTAGGACATGAAGGGACCAGGTCTCCTGGAATCGTTTTTGTCCTCGGGAACCCTAGTTTGGAGAAGGGTTCTTTCTGGACCCTCACTCTCAGGCTCACTGAGACTGAGACTAAAGGGGCCAGGACCTGGCTGAGGCTCATTCCCCACACCTTTGCCACCTGGGGAAAATAGGGAGCCAGAAGCCCATTCCTGAGACACTCCTCCAGAGAGGTAAATCCCAGTTAGCTCCACCTTTTCCTTCTCCAGGTCTGGGACATTCAGAACCTGCAAAAGGTCAACACTATCCGAGCTCACGACAATCCTGTTTGCACTTTGGTTTCCTCACATAACATGCTCTTCAGTGGCTCCCTCAAGGCTATCAAGGTACTGAGAGAGTTGGAGATGAGTGTCCCTGAGGGCCCCTCCAACCATGTAAACATGAACTACTCTCCTTACCCCCAAAACATATACTACACACATGCTAAGGTGGGAATTATTCTTAGTTTTGACTTTCTATAACCTGAGTGTGAAAGAAGTATTGTGAACTTGGGATATCTGGCAAATATTTCTCTAGGAAAGGGAATGTGAGACTAACCATCATTCATAGAAGTGGGTGGAGAGAGATGCAAATGTGGTATCTGAAAAATGGTTCCAGGTGTGGGTAGATGGGGCAGAAGTCAGTGGGAGGAGTTGGGGGAGGTACTCGATTTAATCAGAGAAAAAGGAGAGGAATCTGGGTGCTGGGGAGAGGATATTCAGGGATTTCAGCTACTGACCACAAATGGAGGGCCTAGTTAAAATGGTGGGTAGATAATAGCACAGTTAGTCCAGGAAATTGGACAAGCCTCCATGGCTCAATTAGAGTTTTCTTAGGCTATGGTCCCTGTCCGTCAAGCTCAGCAATTCTGTGCTTTGTATCATGCTCATTTTGTTTTACTGTATTTCCCATAAGTGCTAAAGTCCTTTAAAAAAAAAGCAACCTTTGTTTGGAGTGAGCTAAAGGGAGAAAACAAGGACTAGTAGAGGTGGAGAGATACATAAGGGGCCATCTTTCCATCATCTTTGGGGCATATTTCTACCATCAAGTATAGAATAGAAAAGCAAAGAATCCCTAGCTAGAATTGGATTTGGCCAGTCCTCTTTCTGTCGTGGGTCTGATTTTGTTATTTTGTGTGCGTGCATGTGTGTGTGTCCGTGTTTATGCCTGTGTTTGTGCCTGCACATACTTGGTAGGATCTTCAGAGGCTGCATAAATAATTATTTGTATGCACACCTAGGCCTCTTGAATGGCCTCCTCCTGGCATGTCGATGCCTGTGATGCTCAGGCTCTCAGGGTACACATGCCTTGTCCACCAGCATTATGTTTCCTGTCAGCTGCAGGCTATTTGGCTCTCCTACAGAGGGTGAGGCAGGATGGCCAATTGTTTGCTTGGACTTCGTGGCCAAGAAGTTGTAGACTGGTTCCAGGACATTTGGACAGGGCAAATCTCACGAGCTTGGGTCTTTACCTTTAATGCCACAGGTTAGCCTAGTTTTGAAAATCCACACTGACTCACTTTTCTCCTCCTTGCCTAGCCTGTAGACCTCCATAGTACTCTGAAGCTCCAGTTGCTTAGCTATCCATATGGTAGCTCTTGATAGCAGAGCACTTACATATATGATACATATAAATATACATGTGTAGAGATACTACTCAAGTATGAAAGATCAATTATCTAACAAGTCTTAATTTTATTATTTCTTTTAATCCTTATCTTCCATCTTATAATCAGTACTGTGTATTGGTTCCAAGGCAAAAGAGTAGTAAGGACTAGGCAATGGGGTTAAGTGACTTGCCCAGGGTCACACAGCTAGAAAGTGTCTGAGGCCAGGTTTGAAACCAGGACCTCCTAATTCCAGGCCTGGCTCTCTAATCACTGAACCGCCTAGCTATCCTCATAACAAGCCTTTATTAATCACTATAAGATTGATCAACTAATATTTATTAAGTACCTACTATGTGCCAGGCACAGTGGGCAGCTAGATGGCTCAGCAGATAGAGCATCAGACCTGGAGTCACAAAGACTTCTCCTCCTGAGTTCAAATGTAGCCTCTAAACACTTACTAACCATGTGCCCTCGGGCAAATCATTTAACCCTCTTTGTCTCTCCTCATCTGGAGAAGGAAATGGCAAACTACTCCAGTATTTCTGCCAAGAAAACCCAAATCAGGTCCTGAAGAGTCAGGACTGAAAACAACCTGACAAAAACAACGTGCCAGGCAGTTGTGATAAACACTAGGGTTATAAAGATGGAAGCTCGAAATCCTTGCCCTCAAGGAGCTTACATTCCAACCTTACATTCATGTACATAGATAAATAGATCCTGAATAAATACAAGGTGAATACTGGGTGATTTTGAAAGGAGGGACACTAGCAGCTGGAGATGTCAAAAGAAACTAGGGATTCTATTTAAGTCTTAAGTGATGAGAGAGCATTCCAAACAAAGGGGAATAGCCAGTGAAAAGACCCAAAGTTGAGAGCTGTAGGGAAGTGATTCTTAAATGCTAAACCCATCTTTGAGGTAATAAGAGTGCCACCAAAATTCATTGAGTAGTAGGAAGTGATATAGTTATGGGTAGAATTACTCTTAAAGAAAATCACTTTGAAGACTGGAGGTATGGTAGATTGAGGAGAGACTTGAGGTAGGAAGGACCAAATGGGAGGCTAAGATGAGGTGAGGTGAAAGGTGAAAGGGCTTGAACCCAGGAAAGAGTTATGTGAATAAAGAGGAGATACACGAAAGAGATTTGGCCATAGATTGGATATGTGAGGAAAATTTGAAATGTCTATAGGTCATACAGTTCCAAATATCTAATAGGACATTATTTATAACAGAGGTTGTTCTTTTTTCAGTAGGGAAAGGGAGTGGAGATAACAAGGAAAATATAAGGGGAAAAAGACAGGTCTTCGTTTGAAAAACATTTTTTAATTTAATTTTTTTAATGTCCAAAAGCTAGTAGCTCAGTGTATTGGGAGCCAGGCCCAGAGACAGGAGGTCCTGGTTCAAATCTGGCCTCAGACACTTCCTAGCTGTGTGACCCGAGGTGAGCCGCTTAAACCCCATTGTCTAGCCCTTACAGTTCTTCTGCCTTGGAACAAATACACAATAAAATGGAAGGTAAGAATTTTAGAAGAAAAAAAGGAGAAGAGAATGAGAGAAGAAGAGGAGGAAGCAACAACTAGAGATGGTTTTTCAAAAAGACTGAAAAAGGAAAGACAGATAAAGGATGAAAGCTAGTGGGGAAAAACAAGAGTGTATTTGTAGGCAGCAGGGAAGAAAGCAGAAGACAGGTGAGATTGGAGATTAGAGGGGAAAGTGATGGAGGAAATACACTGGGGAAAACAGAAGGAGATGTGAGCAGGGACATATTTAGAGGAGTTGGCCCTTTGGTGAAGAATCACCTCATCATCAAATGAAAGGAAAGAGTCCAGGATGGAGTCAGGGGGCTGAGATGAGGCAAGGAGAAGACAGCTCTCAGCACTTGGCTTGGTAAAAAGTATAAGATGGAGTCTGGCTGAGAGGTTGGGAAGAGGTCTAAAGGAAGAGAAAGTTGGAACAGCCTTTGTGGGGAGTGGGATGGAGAATCAGCAGAGGTTGACATTTGCCTTCCTTGAGCCTGATTGAGCAAGCAAGTTCTTCTGGTTCAAGCAGGTTCTTTGGTTGGTTACCAATTGGTCTGTTTACTTGCAGGTCTGGGACATTGTGGGCACAGAGCTGAAGCTAAAGAAGGAACTCACAGGCCTCAATCACTGGGTACGGGCCCTGGTGGCCTCTCAGAACTACCTGTACAGTGGCTCCTACCAGACAATCAAGGTACGAGAACTGGAGGGCCAGAGGCCAGGAACAACTGAGGGACCTGGCTTAGTCTATCTAACCTTCCATCCCCAACCAAGCCCTGAGAGATGCTCTTGAGGCAGCCAGCGGATGTGTGACTATGTGAGGAGGTAGCAGTGCCTGTCTCCATGGCAACCCTCAGTTACCACCTCCTGTGCTGAGCCACAGATTTTAGCCTGCAGCAGAGGGGAGGCCAGGGGGAAGGCTGGGGAGTGGGTGTCTGCCTAATCCCTGGCAGCTGCCTCCTGTGGGGCACTGGACAGGAAGTAGTTCTATAGGGAAAACTTCAGCAGCAGATGATGACATAATAGGCACATTAGGTATTTGGAGGCAGAAACCAAATGGTTGGATGCGCCAAAGATTAGTGGTCCCTCTATCTTGAATCTGTCCCCATCAGAGGGAATGGGAGGCTCCAGCTGGGAGATTGAAGCCAACCCCAAGGGTACCCCTTGGAAACCACAGTAGGAGAACCATGGCAGCAGCCGCTGCTGTCCTAATCATACTCCTAGCAACTTCCAGGCCTGTGCTGCAGCAGAAGGAGGATACAGAACCTGAAAAGATTTCTTCAGCCCTTCTTCCTCTCCAGCCAGTCCCCTCCCTGGACAGCTCCCAGACAGCCAGGGATTGTGTGTGTGGACAGGACTAGAAATGCCTTCTCCCTCCTGATGAGCAGGAGAGGGCTTTTTCCCAGATAGCTTTGGGACCTAGTAGTGGCTAAAGAGAGAGGGAACTGGAAAGGGCCACACTTCCACACCCCCGATGGAGGCCTGACCTCTTTCACTCGCCACAGATCTGGGATATCCGAAACCTCGAGTGTATCCACGTGCTCCAAACATCGGGGGGCAGCGTCTACTCCATCGCTGTGACAAATCACCACATTGTCTGCGGGACCTACGAGAACCTCATCCATGTAAGGGCCAGGGAGCCCCCAGCCCTCCAACCTGGCTGCCCCGCTTTCTCAGGCATGGCCTGGTTCTGGGGCTTCTCTGACCTTGGGGCAACCTGTGGAGTGCCCGTTTCTGTGCCCTCTGCCTCTGCACCTGCCTGTCTCATTTGTCTGGGGCCCCATCTGCCACACTCCCGATGCTCCTGCCCCTACCCTCAACTGTCCTCATGTCTTGTTTCTCCCCCAGGTTTGGGACATTGAATCTAAGGAGCAGGTGCGGACATTAACAGGGCATGTGGGGACGGTGTATGCCCTGGCAGTCATCTCTACCCCGGACCAGACCAAAGTTTTCAGCGCCTCCTATGATCGGTCACTCAGGGTATGTGTCTTGGGCCCCCTAGGCACTGTGCTGCCAATGGGAAAGGCCCTGGTGGCCTTGGACCCACTCCTCCTGCTCACTCCCCCTCCCCCCTACCCTTCTCAGGTCTGGAGTATGGACAACATGATCTGCACGCAGACTCTCCTTCGCCACCAGGGCAGCGTCACCGCCCTGGCTGTCTCCCGGGGCCGGCTCTTCTCAGGGGCAGTCGACAGCACTGTCAAGGTGAAGTGACAAGAACACATCCTCCTTCCTCCCTAAAAGACCCTGACCCTTAGCACAAGAGCAGAGGTGGATTTCCCATCTGGTTAGGATGAGTCGTGCCCTAGGAGAACTCTCAAGCTCTACTCTGGCACAGAGAAAGACCCAGAGCTGGTGAGGGGGATTCAGTCTCTGCCCAGGCCCCAAGTGGTCAATGCGCAACATCTCATGCCCACCCCTTTCTGCCTGGGGTCTTCTCAGTCCTTCCACTAGCAGGGTCAGAAATCCATGGTGGCTAGGCTTCCCCAAGGAATAGGATGAAGGATTCACCAGAGATGTCTCAAATGGGGGCCCCAGGCTAGGAGCTGGTTTGGACCATTCCGAAACCTTTTCTTTCATAGGTTTGGACATGTTAATGGGCGGATCCAGGCCAGTCCTCCACCTGGGAGTCACAGGATCCTTGTCCTGCATTGTGCCATCCCATGGCCAGAGCCTTGGAGGGAATCCCCAGGAATGATTGCCACCCAAGTCAGCCAAGCAGCTGCTCCTGAACTTTTGCCCCAGAGCTGCTGCCCCAGGTACTGGGCACCCTCCTGGGCAGGGCAGGCACCTCAGCCCTCCTGTTCTGCCCACCCACCCTAGCCACAGGATGGAACATTAAGTGGACCCATAATGGACTCCTACACAATCACTCACACACACACACACACACACACACACACACACACACACACACACACACACACACATGTCCCTAATAGACCTTCCCTCCAGCCAGCTCCTCAGAGCCCCTGTCAGAGCAGCCTGGCAGGGTGGGGTTGGGGGGCTTCAGCCCAGAGGCCCAGTCCTCCCTGGCCCTTCCCTTGGTAGATGGTAGTAGATGCTCCCCCGGCACTTGGGCCTGCTGGTTGGGCCACACACTACAGACACTCCTCTCCTGCCCGCTGTTGCTCGCTGTGCTGCCAAGACAATATCAAGCTATTCTCAGATTGTGGGCTGTTGGGGACCCTCCCCAGGGGCACCAGGTACGATGCTCATGGCCCGCGCCAGCCCTCCATCCGCCTTCCCCACATCATGGAACGCCTCACCAGGCAAGGGACCGGCCTTGGGTACATTTTTACTCACATTTTTTACGGTTTTTAGACTGTATATAGATTTGATTATTTCCTCATTGACAATAAAATCTAAATGAAGCGTGGTGGCGAGTTTGAGTTTGTGGGGCCCGGGCACGGCTGAGCCGGGGTCTCCGACTACGAGGCTGGGGGGAAGAGGTCCTCGTGCAGGTGCTATACTCCCATGTGTACTAAGCTCACACCGAAAGCACCATTTTCCCAAGTCTTTTTAGGACCTCTGAAAGGTTGAAGGTGGGGCCTTCTGAACCGAACACCTGCCCTGGATTCTCTCCAGGCTCCCGGGGCCGCTGCCTCAGTCGGTCCACTTGAGAGCCTGTCAGTTCCCTCTCATCTCCACGGGCGGCCTGCTCCACATGGGATCCCCCTGTCTCTCCTGAGGCTCCCTGAGGAAGCCAGGGGAACTCTTCTCCCACAGAAGCTGAGCGGCACGTGTCCCAGCACCGGTCACTGGGGTGGTAGCCGCAAGCACTTCTCCTAGTCAGATACCCTAACCTCTGCGGGGCCCAGCTCCCCTCCATCCCCAAAAAACCGCCAGCACTTCCATTTTCTGACATTTATTGAGAGCCGATGGCAGGAAGCGCAGACGGCTGCATAGACCACTCACCATCCCACAGGGCCGGGCACACAGATCCTAGAAAGTCCAGTCTGTCCAGGGCCCGGATCCCTCGGACACACACTGACCAGACACACACAGATGGATGACCCAGGTGCTATGATCCTCATCCACTGTGGCAATGACAAGGCCGTGATGTCCTCTCGGTGTGTCAGGGCAGGGGGCGGGGGGACCCTGGTCTGGATGCTTTGGACTCTGCTGCCCGGCCAGACTCACAGGAGCAAACCAAAAGCCCGCAGCAAGGGGACACCACCAGTCACCAGGGAGATGGCAGCGCACACATACACATACACACACATACACACACAGCGTGGGGAGCACCAAGGGAGATGGACAGCTGGAACAATGGAATACGATACAGAGTCCAGACCAAACGACCAGCACAGAGCACACTATCTGTCCGTCCGCTTGTCTCCCCAGCCCAGAGGCCTTCGGGGCTCACACACACAGAGTCGGCTTCACAACAGCTAGTTTCAGGCTTTTAAAAAAAATTGTGTTTAAGAACTGTCAGAAGTTGTGCCCAACCACGTCTGATCAGCCAACACAACAAAGACCGGTGGGGACCTCGAGAGAGGGGAAGGGGTATCCGAGCGGGGGCGGGGGGGCAGAAAAAGAATGACCACACGATACTCGTCAGACCACACGCAAAGGCATTCATCAGAACTCGGAGCAGGGTCTGCACTGGCCACTCGGCGCAGGAATAGCCATTCCGGAGGGTGAGTCGTGCCCTCGCACACGCACACACGCACCCCCCCCACATATATAGAATCACACAGAACACCCACATAATCATCCACCAACACACTGCATCTACCCTCCCCAGAAACCCGCACGGGCCCCGACGTAGATGGCTCCCCCCACAAGTGCTCGGTCACGTCTCATCCCACCCCGTGAGGCTCGCTGTGCCCACTCACCCACGTGTACAGCTGCCCTCCAACCAGACAGGCAGACCCTGCACACTCCCCGGCTGCGGCACAGCCGGGGGGAGGAGGAGGAGGGCAGCCCTAGTGCCTGAAGGTCTCTGTGGCGCGGTGCCAGGGGACGCAGCCCATCAGCAAACAAGGCACATCCTTCGAGTTCTTCAAACGCAGAGAGAGATGAAGAAAGAAGAGCGGCAGGAATGGGATGGGATGGCGGCTGCGCGGAGCCCCCAGGCACACCGATCCCACCCTTCGGAGGGGCAGGAAGCCTCCTGCTTGTGCTACTGGGAAAGCGGTCTGGCCACTGAGGGACAGACGGATGGACGGATGGACAGACAAGACAGGTGGCCTTGGCCTCTAACAGCTTTTGTCTCAAACTAAAATCCAGTTTTCTCTTGGTTGGTAAATGGTTTTCTATAGAATCAATAATATTTCTTTCTTTAAATATATATTTGTTAAAGTTAAAGTTTTACCCTTTTGGATCTCTGGGAAAATCTGCCTCAGCTCATTTCCAATAAATTAATACTCTTCTATAGCTTATTATCTGGTCTATGCCTCTCCCTCGGGGGCAGGGGTAGGGCCGTGGGGTCGTGGGGAGCGCACTGACGGAGCCTTGGGAGGAGCTGTCCCTGCAGACTCACCCCAGGACCAGGCTACTACCTCTGGTCTCTTTGTGCTGTGATGGAGCCGGGGTGGGGGGCTGGGGCCGGAGCACCCCTCCCCAGCCCAGAAAGGAAGTGAAGCGAGGGGAGGCAGCCCCCCCCAGTCCCCAATCGGAAGCAGTTTCTGTGCTGTACCTCTGGTCCTCAGGCCTGTGCTCTGCGGCTGATTGGGGGGGAAGGGGAGAGGGGGGCTGGGCCTGCCTATGTGGGGTGCCCCCCACCCTCCAGTGGTCCAGGGAGCCTAGGACCAGCCCAGCCCACAAGCCTGCTTTTCTCCTACCGTCTCCACCTCTAGCCAGCCCCACTTTGCCCGGCCATCCTTGGGCACTGAGCCTGGCAGCCTTCCCCTAAGAACCCAGGCCTCGGGCCCTACCTGGGACACCAGCAGCCAGCCTGAGGGCCAGAAGAGAGCCGGGGGCTCCTGCCCAGGGCCTGAATCCCTTCCCCTCCGGTGGGGCAGAGCTAGGAAGGGCACACACTGGACAGGCCCGTGAGGGCCACAGGAGAGGGAGGAGGAAGGAGGAAGCGCTAACCCAGCTGTTATTATTGCATCATGGGGGAGGGGGGGAAGCAAGAAGAATGCAGCCCTGGGCCGCTGTGAGGTGACCACTGGCAGCAGCACCAGTGACCAGAGAGCCCTTGGACAAAGTGAGCCAACCTGTGACCCCAGCCTCCTGCTCTACTCATGGCCCCCCGAAAGGTTGTGCTTGTGATCAGGAGGGGCATGGGAGGGCAAGGGAGTGGGGACCCCCTTCAAGGGCACCCCTTTCTCAGTCCTGATCCCCCCACCCGACAAACATTGCTGCCCCAATACTCCAACCACCAACTACCAGAGCTCAACCACCAGCCACCATCCAATCAGCCAAGCCCTGGGGTGGGAGGGAATGAACCCCTCGGTTTCCTCCCACCCCCCAGGAATCCTCTAGCCCCCCAACTCTGAGTCCTTGCCCCACTCCCCAACCTCTCCATCTGCTCCACACCCTCGTCCAGCCCAAGTCTCTGCCTGGAGGCTGGGTCAGTGCCAGGCAGAGGTCAAGAAAGGGGCAAGGAGGCAGCAGCAGCAAGGGGCCAGATGGGGAGGGGGTTCCATCAGGGAGGCTGTCCCCCCAGAAAGCACCCCCCCAGCCTGCAGCACAAAGAAGGCGGCCTGTGGATGGCCGGCCTGGAGCCCAATCCTGAGGTAAAGTTCTGTGTGGAGCCCGGGGTGGGGCGAGGGGGGGAGTCCTGAGGTTGGCTGGGCACCTGATGGGCTCACTCCAACATGGCATCCAGCTGGTCAGCCAGGTCGTCAAACATGCTGCCAATGTCATCCAGGATGCTGACCGTACTCTTGGACTCAGCCGTGGAACTGAAACGGAGAGAGAGAAACTGGGGGCGATGCCTGAGGGGATAGCCAATGGGGGATCCCAGGGAAGGGATTCAAAGGTCTCTAGACTCACCCCTTTGTTTTACCATGATGAGAACAATGACTTACCCAAAGTCACGGGGGTTAGCTTTCAAGCCCAATGACTGACCAAGAGAATGGCAGCCAGGGGGCTCCAGACAGTGACCCCAAGGGGAGGATGGGGAAAGGGGGGCCAGAGGAAAAGCACGGGGGAGAAGCTGAGGACAGGGACCCCAAGGAGACAATGGGTAAAGGGGGGGCCAGAGGAGAAGCACAGGGGAGAAGCTGGGGACAGGGACCCCAAAGGGACGATGGGTAAAGGGGGGGCCAGAGGAGAAGCACAGGGGAGAAGCTGGGGACAGGGACCCCAAGGGGACGATGGGTAAAGGGGGGGCCAGAGGAGAAGCATGGGGAAGAAGTTGGGGACAGGGACCCCAAGGAGACAATGGGGAAAGGGGGGCCAGAGGAGAAGCACAGGGGAGAAGCTGGGGACAGGGACCCCAAGGAGACAATGGGGAAAGGGGGGGGCCAGAGGAGAAGCACAGGGGAGAAGCTGGGGACAGGGACCCCAAGGGGACGATGGGTAAAGGGGGGGCCAGAGGAGAAGCATGGGGAAGAAGCTGAGGACAGTGACCCCAAAGGGACGATGGGTAAAGGGGGGCCAGAGGAGAAGTACAGGGGAGAAGCTGGGGACAGTGACCCCAAAGGGACGATGGGTAAAGGGGGGCCAGAGGAGAAGCACAGGGGAGAAGCTGGGGACAGGGACCCCGGGGGCATAACACATACTCAGCCGCCTGCCCATCATCTTGCTTAATCTTCTCTTCCACAGCCTGCAGGGCAGCAGCCAAGGAGGCGCTGGTCTCCTCCAACTTCTGGTGAGCGCTCTCACTGGTGCTGCCATCTCCAGGGGGCACAGCCATGGCGGCTCGAGGTGGCTTGATGGGCACCTGCTGGGGGGGCACACCCGGCGATGGGGGCTTGGCAGGGCTGGCGCATAGGGAGGGCGGTGTGCTGGCTGGCTTACTGGTAGTGGCAGCGGCAGGTGCCTGGCGGGCTGGGGAGGGTGTGGGCGTGGGGCTGGCACTCACAGACTGTAGTCCCAAAGGGGCCTTGACTGGTTTGGGTGCTGTGGGTGGAGGGGGTGGCTTGGGAGACACCGGCGGGGGCGTTCCGTGGGCCCGCTTCACCTCTGTGGAGGGAGAGAGAGTTGTACTAGCTGTGCCCCCCTCCCGCCTTCCAGAACTGCTTTGGTGGCAGAGCCACCCAGCAGCGTATTCCCGCTGGCCGCTGCTGCCAGCGGCTGTAGCTCCCCCATTCCCTCTCCGGCACCCCCGAGCGAGGGCCCCGCTAGACTAGGAGGACTCCCGGGGTCTAAAGCTCAAGAACCAGGCAGAGCCCTCCTGGTGACGAGTCCCTGGGGGGAGCCTACAAGACAGGACCACTGGGTCTAGGTCCGGAGAGGGTCAGGAGACCCGAGAAGCGTCTGGTCCGGCGACTCGGGCCTCCTCCTCCTGAGTTTAAAGCCGGACATCCGGGAAGTGGGAGCCAATCCTTGGCCCTGGGATGTGCGTGCCTCTACGGTAGGACCCTGCCCGAGGCGGGTCTAGGCGCGGCCGGAGCCCAGGGAGGGGGGCATTTGGGTGGGCCACCACAGAAAACACTGCTGGATCGAATCTCACTGGCCTGGAAGGCCAGGGATGAGGCAGGAGCCCTGGGCTGGTCCTTGTGCAGAAGGCACGTTCTACTGGCCTTGGGGGTCCAAAGTCTGGATTCCGACCTCCATCCTGCTCCTTATTCCCTCACTGCATGAACCCAGACTAGAGCCCTCTGGGATGGAACTAGAGGGTCCCTCCCGTGACTGCCAAGCTCTAGATATTGGGACCCTAAAAAAAGAGTCCGTTCTCTTGGGGTGAGGCCCGTCCTCACCTGCCCTGCCCCCTCTCCTGGGGGTCCCAGACCTCTGCCTGCTGCTCCGAGGGGAGAGGGCTGCACCTACCTGGGCTGCCAGGGCTAGGAAGAGGAGCCTTCTTGGAGGTGGTTGGCGGTGAGCCCTGGATCTTGGGCACCGGCTGGGCCAGGACGGGTTTGGGGGACACAGGGGGCTTGACAGGCTTTTTGGCCTCTCCATCAAGTGGCGGGGGAGGAGGCAGATGGGCAAGGTCCATGGGAGGGGGGACAGCAGGAGGGGGCAGCAGAGGCAGGTCTGGAGGGCCGCCGCTCTGCTCAGAGGCCGGCCGCCGGCGGACGGTGCCCGTGCCGTTCTGATAGACGGACAGTGGGGGCGGCTCCATCCCGGGCTCCCCCCGTTCCTTGGTCTTGGGCCTTCGTTTCACCGTATCTGACTCGGTCAGGATGAACTTGACGTTCTCCTGCTGGCTCTGCTTGGCCCGGATGCGCCGCTTTAGCGTGGCACTGGCCTCGACCTTGGCCAGGGGAGGGCCCTCGCTCCCCTCCCCCTTGGCCGGGCCCCGGGGCCGCTGCCTGATGGTGAGACTGCCCTCCTCAGCGAAGGGGATGTGCTCGGGGGGGCCCTGCTCCCCACGGCGGGCGGCAGCCAGCAGCCCCGTGACGGGGCCGCTCAGGGTGCGTCGACGGTTGACCACCTCGCCGTCCAATCCGATAGCGTCTTTGTGCTTCACTGAGGCCAGCACTGTGGCCACCCTCGGCTCGGGGCTGGCAGGATGCCCAGGGGGCCCCGGGTGCATGGGATGGCCTTCCAGGGGCCTCCGAGCAGCCCGGGCCCCACCCCCAATGGACGACAACTCCAACATGGCGGCAATGCTCTTGACGCTGCCTGCGCTGCCTGTGTCCACGCTGCCGGCCAAGTCACTGGCGCGGCGTCTCTGGGCCCGGCCGCCGGACGTGCCCTCCTCGGGCCTCGCCTCCTCGCCCTCTCCATCCTGGATTGGCTCATCGGCCAGGTTGGCGCTGGACATGGCAGAGCTGGAGCGCTTGGGTGGGGGAGGAGGAGGCCCCTTCTTCTTAGGCCGCACGGCGAAGGACTGGCTGCGGTTAACGTTCTTATCGCTGCCCGCCGGGGTCCTGACCGAGTGGCTCCGTCCCACCCGCCTCTGCACCGTGGCATAGGGCCCTGCCGCCGGCACCATCAGCTCATCCCGGTCGGGCTCGCTATCCGAGGCTGCGTAGCGGTTCAGGCTGTGTGCCCGTTTCTTGGGCCGCCCCGGCTCCTCCTCGGCCTCCCCTGTGGCCCCGGGGGGCAGACACAACACAGGGACGGGCATAGGGGCTGGAGCCACGGGCGGGGGCAGTCCGCCATCGCCTTCCACGGGCTGGGGGAGCACGTAAGCAAAGCCCCGATGGGTGGGCGACTGAGGCAGCGAGCGGGGTGACATGGGCCGCTCCGCCGGAGGCAGCAGCTGTGGCGTGGGCTTCACCTTGGCAGTGGCCGGGGCCGGGCTGTGGGGAGCGCCCAGCGTCTGTGGGGAAGCCGGTCGGGGCTTAGTGGGCGTCTGAGGCGGCGTGAAGTGACCCCCGGCAGCCCCGGGGGGGAAGGACTGCCGGGGCTTGCCAGGCACCGGGGGCACGCTGGCTCTCTTGACGCTGTGCCCATGGCGAGTGGGCCGGGCCTCTTTGGGGCTAGGAGCGGCGGAGCCCTCATCGGCCAGGTACTCTTGGCTCCGGGACATGGGTCCGCTGGGGCCAGGAGGCCCGTCTCCCAGAAGCTCTTGGGAGCTGCTCATGTGGCGTGCCCTCCCACCCAGGCTGGGCTCGTGCCGCAGGGCGCCGGCCCGAGGTGTGGGGGGCAGGCTGTTGGGCGGCTTCTCGGCCCCGCTCTCCGGCCCCGGGGCTGGGCCTGTCATGGCGGCCTGCAGTTCATCGCTCAGTTCACTGTCTTGGAACGTGATCATCTTGGGCGACTGACATTCGGCGGGGGTGGGCTCTGGGGGCGGGGGAGACTCGATGGCCACCACCTCCAGCGACTGGGGGGCCTTCCTGCGCAGGGCCCCCGCCTCGTACTTCCCGTACTCCGCCTTCTGAAGCTCCGCCAGCTTCCGGACTGCCAGCATCAGTTTCTTCTGGTGCCCTGGAGGGGAGGGAGACACGGCAGATGGGACGGGCCGTCCTGCGGACACCGCGGCCCGGTGCCCCGGCTTCCCGGGAAAGGGCCCTTACCGAGCTTGGTGATGCCGATCTCTTGCAAGTCCTCCCACGTGATGTCCGTGATGAAGTCGATGTTCTCGTAGCCGTTTTCCACGAGCACTTTGTAGTACTGGGCAAGGCCGATCATGGAAAGCCACACGGCCAGGTTAGCCTGAGGAAGGAGACCGCGGAGGGCTCGCCTGGGTCTCAGGACGGGTCTGGGTTTCCCCTGACATCTTCCCTGGCCACTGAGGCTGCCTTGCCTTGCCCTTCCCCTACCTCCGCCCCCCCAGCTGGTCATTCAGAGGTGCCAACTGTGCCTGGGGTCAGGAAAGGGAGCAAGAGACTGGGGAAGAACAGACAGACGGACAGACAGACAGACAAGTCAGTAGGTGTCCCAGAGAAATCGGACCATGAGAATATCAGACAGTAAGTAGACACTGTCCTGAGCCTGGCTCTCGGCCTAAGACCTGGGGGTGCTGGGGGAGTGGGGAAGGCCCCCCGGTCTGAACCAGCCCAGCCTGGCCTGCCTGGGCACTGGCATTCACCACACGCCACCAGAGACACCAAAACATCCAACATTTGGGGGGTGCCCAGACCCATGGAGGCAGGGAGGGCTCGATGACCATTTACCCACCCCACCCCATCCCCACCCAGCCAGCCAGCCATTGGTCCAACCATCTGTCCACCCCACCACCCCTAACTGACACAAACACACAGGGACACACATCCAGCCATGTCCTACGTACATAGACCTCCCAGACACACACACACCGACTGCATCTTCCTCTGGGCCCGCCATATACATATCCACGCCCGCCATCGAGATTCTATCTACAGTACGCGCACACACACCACCCGCACCTCTCTCACATCCATCCTCCTCTCTCCTCTCCCCACCACAATCACGGCTACCTCCCCAGCTACTTCCCTGATCAAAACCGAGGCGGGCAGAGCTGAATGAGGCGCCCCGGGCCGCGTAGGAGCACGGGCTGGCTAGGAAAGAGTGACTTCCCCTATGGCCCCCGCCGGGCGTGGGTGTGCTTGGGGAGCCCCCACCAGCACACAGGGAGCTGGGGGGCCTTTCTCGGACGAGGGAAGGAGCGGCACGCCTGCCATCCCCAAGGCCAGGCGACCACGGAACGGCCCCTTGGAGACCTAGTGCATCTCTCTCCCCCGGCCCATGGGAAGGCCAAGGGAAGACGAGCCCTGCCTACTGTCGTACGTGTGTGGGTCCGGCGGCATGGGTGGATTGAGTGGGCCTGACCTGGTGTGGGGTGTCTGTGTGGACCGTGCGGAGCTATGTGGATTTTACACTCTGTTCATGAAGGCATCTTGGGCCCTGGCCATTGCCTAACAAGGAGAAAAGCTCTTGGGCTTCCCGGAACCCTGGGCCCAGGACTCTGGGCTCAGCGTCTCCTTCTCTTTCTCCTCGCTCTGCCTGGACCCCAGACAAGGCAGAGCCCTGGCCCCAGCCGTGCCCCGCTGCCCTAGGACCAGCCCTGGTGCCCACGATGGACAGATGGCTGGACAGGTGGCTCACTGCTGGCAGGGCCCGCGCTGCTCCCGAGGGGCCATCCTCAGTGTCTGGCCGAAACGTCGCCTCACTCGTCGCCCCAGGGCCAGGTTGGGGGCAGCGGCTCCGTCCAGGCCGGCGGGCGCTGATGAGGCCAGGGTAGCCCTGGGGTGGCCCAAAGAAGTTGCAGGTGTACGCCCCATGCCATAGGCCCCGCGTGTGGCTGCCCCATGCTGGGCAGCCACTGGGCTCCAGCGCAGAGGGCGACTGTCTGTCTGTCCTGGGGCTCCAGTGAGGCAGCACCCTCTGCCCTCCCCATGCCCGCCACGGCTCTGCCACTGCCGGGGCGGGAGGGGCCTTACGGGTTTGTGTTCAGGCAGCCAGTCGGGGAGGGTCAGGCTGTTGATCTCAGAGGTTATCTTCTTCCGGTGGCCAGGTTTGGTGACACCAATGGCCGTGAGATCCTAGGGCAGAGAAAAGGCCCCATTACCGAGGTGGCAGGGCTGCCGGGGCCCATCTTCGGGGCCCAGCCAGTGGCTGGCCAGCTCACCTCGGGGGTCATGCGGCTGATGGTGGGGAGATCGTAGCCAGAAGTGATGAAGTTGGAGGCATAGTGCTGCAGCTGGAAGGTGGCGAGCCATTGGGCAACAGCCTCCGCGCTCTGGAAGACACAAGGGAGCACGGGCTGCAGGCTGGGCCGCTGGTGGACAAGCCTTCTGGTGCCTCCTGGCTCTCCCGGGACCACACTCGGCCCCAGGCCTGCCGCTTCCTCCTCCAGCCTGTCCATGGTCATCTTGGGACTGCGGCCTTCATCCAGGCCCCTCCCCAGGCTCGGCTTCTCCTCCTCCTCCTCCTCCTCCTCCTCACTGGCCTCGCCTGGGCTCAGATGCTGTGGCTGCCACCCAGCCTGGCCACCATCTTCCAGCGCTGCTCAGCCCTCTGGCCCTCCATCCGGCCCCTCCAGCAGAGTCCAGCCACCGTCCAGGGGCCTTGCACCTCCCTCCCTTCACCCTCCTCCATCTCTGGGTCCATAGCTCCAGGCTTGCTCCCCCAGGGTACAGGAAAGGCCTCTGGTGCCCCTATCGGTGTGTGTGAGAGCATCTTGTGGACAGGTGTGTGTGTGTGTCTTAGTGGCAGCCTGAGCCCCTCGCGCCTGCCTCTCCTTGGGGCACTCTCTGGCCCCAGCGGCCCGAGCCCCGCACCCTAGCCTGGTCTAGCCCTAGAGGCCAGCCCCAGAAGCAGGGATCTCCGGGCCATCCCGGCCTCCACACATCACCCACACCCACTCAGCATCTTCCACAAATAATGCATCTCTCCTGAAACACACACGCACGCTGCGTGCATTCCCACTCTCCCTCTGCACACGCCACGCCAGCCCAGCCTGACAGAAACACACGTGCGCACACATATGCCAGCGGCTGCCCAGCAGAGAACAGACAGACAGAGGTCAGACCTGCCCTGGGCTCCCTACGCAACCTGCGGCCCACTCCCAGCCAGGGCTTCTGGCTGCTGCCCCGGCCAGCTCTTGCGGAGGCCCTCCCTCCCTCTCCCCACGATAACAGGCAAAGGGAGCCGCTCCGGGAGCTGAGAAGGGTCCCAGGTGGACCAGAGGCTTGTCCCTCACCTTTCCCTCGGATGCGGGCTCCAGTTTTTTGGCTGGCTGCTCACCATAGGCCTGCCCTGCGTGTGGCACAGACTGGGCACGAGGGGGACCTGGGCAACACGGGGAGAAGGGTGGGGAGCTTGTTAGAGGCTAGACGCCTCTGAGCTCCAAGGATGGAAGCCCAAAGGGGAGGAGCCAGACGGGGCTCTGGGAAGTGGGCTGGTGGCCAAGGTCTCACCTGTGGGGCCCTCCAGGGGCTTGGTGGGACTGTCCCCTGTACCTGACTCCTGGATGGACTTTTGGGAGAGCACAGTTGCTAAAAGCTGGGGACGCAAAGAGACACACCCGACTGGGGTCACCAAAGAGCCAGCCTCTGCTTGGGAGGCCCCCCACCCACTGGTTCGCCCCTCTGTCCAGTCCTACCTTGACCCCCTCGGAGCTGGCGTGCAGAGCATGGCTCCCGCTGCCCCCACTCCTCCCGCTGGCCACACCGCCCAGACTACTGCTTCGGTCAGCACCTGCCAACACCAGAGACGCTTCAGGAGGGGGGCCGCTCCCTTTGCCCCTCCTTTCAGGTCTCGCTTGCTGGCTGTGGGTAACGATACCCACAAGAGCGAGAAGCCCCTGCCCTGCCCTGGCTTCCATACCAGTGAAGGGTTTCCTCAGCACCCAGATTTCCTCTGGAGGGGCTGCAGAACTGCCCTGGGAAGGGGACAGGTGAGACGGACTCATGTCAGCTCCGCGGGACCCTTCAAACACAGCACAGATATGCCCTGAGTCTTGACTCCTTACCTCCTGGAAGAAAGCCAAGCCCCTCCTGTGGGGAGTGGAGCCCTGGCTGGGCCCCTCTGGGTTCCCCAGGGAGAGCACAGCAGCCATGCAGCGATCCCTCCTCCACAGCCTCCCAGGACCCTGAAACCCCAAATCCCCCTCCTCTCTCTTAATGGGGTAGGCTCTGACAGAAGAGGACAGGCAGGCCATAGTCACAGTTGGGCCAGTTAACCCTTTCCACTCCCCTCTTGTACCCCAGCCTCGAACTCACAGCCAGGGGCAGGCCAGTGAACCCTCCCCCCTGTACCACAGCCCTGAACCCCGGAGTTCTTCAGAGCAAGGGGCTCCAACAAGCACCTTGGAGAATGACTGTATGGGCTGAGGACAGACAGAAGGGGGGAGGAACGGAAAGCAAATAGAGAAGAAATTGAACAGGCAGATAGAACCTCTGAACCATCCTCAAACCCGCCGGCATGGGCTCCATTCCCTAAAGGTGAGCACCTCAAATTGCCCTTCCCTCTCGGAGCTGGGTAGGACCTAGCCTCCCTTTGACTGAGTTGCAGCAGAGGGAAAGACAGAGATATGCAGAGAAATCCAGAGACAGGAAGATAGAGACACGAGAGAGACCCAGAGAAAATGGGAGACGGGAACCAATGAGAAATGCAGAGACAGAGAAGCTGGGGAGAAATGCCTGGAACAAGTGAGGGGCCTGAGTCACAGGCTGTCACTGACCAGGGGAGGGAAACACTCAAATTCAGAGTAGACCAGTGTGCAGTCAGCCTGTCTGGGGCTCCTCTGGACCACTGCCAGAAAAGGCATTCTGGGGAATGGCTGGAGGAAGGAGGAGGGATGCCGATAAGGAGAAGGAGTGGAGAAAGATGGAGCCTTGACAGCAGAACAGGAGCCAAATGAACCACTCCTCTACCCTTCCCCTCCACCTCCGCTCCAGGGGAAGGAGACTGGATCCATCGAGGTATTCTTACCAGTTGATGCAAGAAGTGGGCTATGGGTTAGGGAAGGCTCCAGGCACCAGACTTTGGGTTCCCTCATCTAGAACAGATCTGATTCTCTCAGACCCTATACAGTCATCTATTACCCCTGGGTGTGGATCTTCCTCCGTGGCCTAGCTCCTGATTTCCTACGGGATGACTCATCTGGGGCTCAGGATCTTCTGGGACTCCACAGGAGATCATTCTCATTTCTATAGCTGAGGGGTGCTCAGACACATGCACACATGCACCCATGATGCACGCATGTTCCGTTCTCTGAATACCCAGTGTGAACATGAGATACCGCATGCCAAGGTCAGACCATCAGGGTATGGTGGGAAGGGAGGAAGGGTCAAGAACAGAGTGCTATCTGGTATTTGAAGTATCAGTAGGGGAAAAGGGGGATCCACTCCTACCCCCTACTGCTAGGCAAAGAGGTACAGTTGTCTCTTCCCATCCCTCTTCCCAGAGAAAGTCAGTCTTGTCCTCAAACCCCAGGGAAAGGAGTCAGGAATTGCCCCCTGAAACTGTCCAGTACTAGGAAACTGAGTCTAATCAGGGCTCAGGGTGGGCATGTGGGGTCAGGGGTACAGCAAGGTTTAGGGGTGAGAATGAGAATTGGGAGGTGAGGGGTAAAATCGAGGGTCAAGGCCTGGATGAGGGTCAAGGTAGACTAGTTGCCTGCTCGTTTGGTGATGGCCTCGCCTAGGGTAGACGGGAAATAGCCAACACGATCATTGCCAGTCCGGTTGTCATGGATACAGCCTTTCCACCTGCCATCAGGATGCTGTTCAAGGACCTGTACCAAGTAGGGGGCAGGGTTGAGGACCTACTGGAGGTTTGAGGAGTCTTGGGGCCCAGGACAACATGATTCAGGGAAGATCCATTCCCCCAACATGAACACACTAAGGTTGTAAGAACAAAATGGCAGACAGCAGGGAGGAGTTCAGGAGACCCCATCCATCTCCCTTCCTTTGCTGTCAAGTTGAGAAGAAAATTAAGCTTTCTCCCAAGCCAGGCCACTGAGAGCATATTGGTGTCACTAGTGACTCTTCCTGAACCTACCAGGAAGTCTCCTAAATTATTAACTAATAGGAGGGAACAGCTCTGCGTCCTGTCCTGGAACCAACCCTCCCTTGGAAGCTGAATACGCCGCCACCACCCCAAATGCCCTGCCATGTTCACGACTTCTCACTGACCACGCTTCTCATAATCACTTTCCCCAAGTGGCCACATGCCCCACTGCTTCACCCAGATTGACCCCAAGGGAGATGGGGTAGGAACCAAGGACCCCAGAAATCTTTGACATCAGCCTAACTCACTGACTGACCACATCCTCCCAGGACCAATTCCCCCAGTGAACGCTCCTTGTTCTCCCACTCACAGTGATCACATCTCCTGCCTTCACATTCAAACTCGTCAGGTCATAATTGTTGCAATAATCCTTTGTTGCTCGGACCTGCAGGGCGGCCGATGCCTCTGGAGGTGCAAGAGAACAAACCCACCCAGTGCCAGGTAATCCAGCCATCGTACCTCCCCCCCCTCTAAAGATCCCTAAGTCCGACCTTCTTTATGCCACCCACCCACTGCCACAGCAGCTGCTTCCCACCTCTGAGCAGCTGTTTGATCTCCTTGCTGGCCTGAGAAGTGGTAAACTGGTGGACAATGTCCAGGGCGGTCTGGCTGTAGGTGTTCCTTACGTGGGCATTGATTCCACTCTGGTTGGAGAAAGAAGGAAAATTCGGGTGAGGAGGCTTGGAGCTGGGGTTGTGGGGCTGGGAGAACTTGGGACAAAAGCAGAGAATGGGCACCAAGCCCACTGCCTCATCCAAAGTGCCCACAAAGGAGACAGGTGGGGGACCAAGGACCCCGGAGGTCTCTGACCTCTGTCTAACTCCTGATCTCTGTGCCCCCAGCCCTTCTCTCCCACTCTGACCCCACCAAGTCTGTCTCCCACTCCCTGAGCTTACGTCCAGCAGGAGCCGAACCACATCCGTCTTCCCACAGAGTGCGGCTTCATGCAGGGCAGTGCCTGACTTGGTCTGACGGTTAATGTCAATGCCAGCTTGGAGGAGGAGTCTGGGCATGGGGAAGGCAAGAGGGCCAGAGGTGAACCAGGATACTGGCAGTTGGGTCTCGTCACAGCTTCCTAGCTTTGACAATGAGCCTGTACCCCTAT
This sequence comes from Monodelphis domestica, assembly GCF_027887165.1. NCBI lineage: Eukaryota > Metazoa > Chordata > Mammalia > Didelphimorphia > Didelphidae > Monodelphis > Monodelphis domestica. The sequence continues at coordinate 137,256,846 of NC_077233.1, read as the reverse complement.
CACACAACCCTCAGAAAAATCTGACTCTTCCCTTTTTCTCATTCTTCCTTCTCAAGTGACCAACTCAGGGTCTATATCCTCCTGAATCTAGAGCCACAAAACTACATCTGACCCCCTTTTTCCATTCCTATACCTTCCATTCTGGGATAGGTGTAGGACTATTATTATGGCCCCCTCGCCTTCATTCTTTCCCCCACCAAATTCATTCTTTACATTACCGTCAAAGTAACCTCCATAATGCGCCACTCTGATGACATGACTTCCTTACTTGAAAAACTTCAGTAGCTCCCCAGGGCCCCCTGGGCATTTCTTTGACCGGCATTCAAAGCCCTCCACCCCTTGGACTCACCCAAATATAGCTCCCTTCTTCTTTAATGAGGACCCTCTGCTCCAGCTAGTGTCTCTTTCCTCACAGTCTTGTCTTCCTCTCCTGAACACACAGGGCTCATTCCCACTACTCACACTGCCTCCCTCATCATGTTGGGAGTCCAACACCCCCTACCCAAATGCCACCAGCTCCAACCAGGGCTGAATCTCCTTTTTCTGAGCTCACAGTCTAGTCCTCTTTCCCACCTGGTCTGGTCCTGTTTTCTCACTTTTCTCTGTGTAAATTTAGTCTCCCTCCCTGATGGTGAGCACCTTCCCCAATGACAGGACCCTGGTTTATTCCTTCTATATCTCCCTCCCCAATTTTGAACCTCCCAAGGGCAAGGGCAAGGTCTGCTCTTTCTCTGTCTTTCTCTTAGGGTTGAGAAAGGAACAAACATTCATTAAGCCCCTACTATGTGCAGAACACTATAGTGTAAACAAGTATCATCTCACCTGATCCTCATAATAACCCTGGGAAGTAGGTGCTATTATTATCCTCATTTTACAGTTGAGGAAACTGAGACAGACAGAGGTTAATTGACTTGCCCAGTGTAGCACAGAGAGTATATGATACTGAATTTGAATTCAGGTCATCTGGATTCCAACTTTGGGTCTCTGTCTTCTGAGCCACCTAGCTGCCTAATTCTCAGGGAAATTATGCACAAGATTGGGCCAATGGAGTGAAGGAGTATTTGGGAGAGACAGCTTGGTTAACCAATAGAGGAAAAGAAGAAAATCCAAAAGTCTTTCCTGCCTACCCCCTCCTGTCCATCCCTTGCCAGCGGCATACCTGATAATGTCAATGTGACCATTTTTGGCTGCCAGGTGCAGGGGGCTGGTGCCATTTGGGTCAGTGGCGTCTCCTGGCCGAGGCTCAATAAGGCCGCACACATGTTACTGCTCAGGAGCAGCTGCACTACCTTTAAGGGGATAAAAGGGGAAAGGAGAGGAGAGTCAGGATAGCTACTATCATGGATGTTGTCACTGCGCCAGAGGCACAAGATCAGGCATTCTCAATCTGGTCTCCCAGGACCATCCCAGGCTCAAGAGACAGAAACACCTGGGCTGTCATCTCCCTCCCTCTCTCGCCGTTCCCAGGCCACTGCCTACCAAAGGGCCCTGGGGAGACTTACCCCAACGCGTCCAAACTCACAGGCCAGGTCCAAAGGCGTCTTCCCTGAATTGTCCACAATGCACGGGTTGGACTGATGCTGAAGGAGCATCTCTGACTGCAGGTCCCACAGGGGAGGGAAAGGGGAAGAGGGAAATCAGTGAGAGCCGATAGGGGTCTAGCAACCCATCCCTGCCCTAGTCCTCCCTCTGCATCTGCTCTGGAGCCCTCACCACATCGTAGTGCCCGTGCTGGGCTGCCAGGTGCAGCGGGATATGGCCCTCATCTGATGGGACGTTCACAGCGGAGCCTGCTTTCAGCACCAACTTCATAGGCTCCTTCCTCCCTTGCCAGGCTGCATAGTGCAGAGGCCGCATCCCTGGGGTAGGAGGTTGATGGTCAACTAGACTCTGACCCCTGACTTGGCCTAGGGTCTCCCTCCAGAGGGGGGAGGAGTGAGGGGGTGGGAGGGGAGAGCACTTGCCTTTATTGTCTTTGATGTCCACAGCAGCCTGGGCCTCCAGCAGCAGGCAATGAGCTCTGTGTTCCCATTGAGGGCAGCATGGTGGAGGGCTGAGAAGCTGGGAGGGACAGGGTTGGAAGGTCAAACCCCATCCAATACAGCCATGGGCCAGAGGAAGGCTTAGTACCCCAATGACTCCCCAACTCACCCATCTGGGTCCTGGAAGTTGACATTAACCTTCTTGGCAGAGCCTAGGAGCTCTAGGAGGGAAGAGAGGAGGAGTGAAGAGGATGAATGGGAAACCATTGCTTTCCCCAACTCGAGCCATCCTTGATGGGGCACAAAAAGGGAGGGCACAGACCCCGGTGCCAGCCAAAAAACATCCCACAAACACCTCTATTCACAGAGAATCCTAAAGCCAATAACTTGGCTCCAGAGGAGATAGAACTCCAATGTAAGTCCATGGCTGATGTTCACCATCTTAATAGTAATTAAGTATAATCATGATAATGAGTAATTATATAGCACTCACTACATGCCAGGTACTTGTTTTATCCTCACAATGACCCTGAGAGGTGGTTAATCCCATTTTACAAAGAAGGAAACAGAGGCAGACAAAGGTTAAGTAATTTGCCCAAGGATGCCCAGCTAGTAAATGGATGAGGCCAGATTCAAAGTCAAGTCTTCCTGACTCCAAGACCAGCTCTCTACCCAATGCACCACCTAGCTGCCTCACTGACATTTCCACAGCGTTTCAGGGCATGCAAAGTCCATCATCTTCTTTATTCCTCATGACAACACTAAATAGTTATCCTAGTTCCCATTCTACAGCTGAGGAAACGGCCACAGAGAAGCAAACCTCCCAGAGCCAGAAGCAGCAAGATTGAAACCCAGACCCTCTCTCTCCACCAAGCACAGTGGCCATCCTTCATCAAACGGGGGAAAGATGATTGCAGATGAGCAGTAACTTGGAAAAATGAAGGGATACTCCCAGGGTTTAAAGATATCCATTCAACCCATTCATTCTACCTTCTCTGAACACAAAAAACAAATCCTCCTTCTCCTGCTCATAATGAGGTTTCACGAAAGTGAGGACAGGATGGGGCAACTACAGCGGCTACACTTCCCAGCTGTGTGACACTGGGCAAGTCACTGGACCCCCATCACCCAGCTCTTACCACTCTTCTGCCTTGGAATGGATAGTATTGATTCTAAGACAGAAGGTAAGAGCTTTAAAAAAATGAGGACAGGAAATGCTGGCCTCAGTTTACCTAACAGTACCCAAGGAAGGTCCCTCTCCTGTGCCAGGCTGCCATAAGATTTGAGATGCCACTGGCTCCAGAGCCTTCCTCACCACCACAAAGAACCCCTGCCCCCTTGCTGCCGACAGGACTGGGCAGCATCTCCCCCTGAACCCTGTCCCCACCCCCACCCCGCACACACAGCGCCATATCCTCCCCTGGGCTCCTGGCCCACCAGGGCACCGATCCAGCTGCTGCTGCCGCTACTGCTTCTTTTACTAAATATAGCTGGGGGGTGGGGTGGGGGAGACAGGGAGAACACACAACAGGCTCTCCTACACAAACACACACACACACACACACACACACACACACACACACACACACTTCCAGGATGGGCTGAGGACTCTGTATGGGAACTAATTGAATAACTCCCCCAGTGAGCGATCCATCTTCCTGACGTCTGCACACAGGGTGGGGCAGCTCAGACCAGCTTGGGAAAGCTAGAAGATCCAGGACGGGGTGTCTCCTGGGGAGAGACGGGGGCCCCCAAGGCCTCGGTATGAAGCTACCGGCTCACGAAGCCCTCACCCACTTTTCTGGGCACACAAGAACGGGGCTCTTGCTCTCTCGTCTCCTCAACATCCCCCTGGTTCTTCAGCATCCCCAGCATCCCTTGGGAGAGGCTGGGATGGGCTCTGGGGGCACGTCCTGGTCCAGAAGCTTAGAGCAGAGCACTCCCTTCTAAATGTGGAAGAAAATAAATGTACAGGCAAGCGTGAGTGTCTGTCGGTCCGTCCGTCTGTCCGGCCCTCTATCTCTGTCTGGGTGTCTGAAGCATTCCTAACAAGACTGAGGTTCTGATGGACAAAGAGCAAAAAACTCCAGTGCTGCCCTCCCTCCAACCCCCAGGTCTCAGGCCCAGAACCTAGAGCTCATACGTTTGGAACAGAACCAAATAGCTTATTTTCTGACCCCATGGGCCAGTCATTCTCTCAGCTTCCTCAGTCCTCTCGGCACCCTCCCCCCCAGCTCTGCCATTTCACCCTGCCCAATTCCAAACCAATCCCGCCAGACTGCCCCCTCCCTCCGGTTCCTCTAGTTACCACCCCAGAAGCAGGGAGAGACACCCCAAGACTCCAAGCAGACCCTAGCAGAGACAGCCCAGGACACCAGGACTCAACTCTTGCTAGAGAAGGAACAGGAAGTCGGACAGATGAACAGAACACACAGAAAAATGGGCAGCCAGATGGACGGATGGGTGGATGGCCATGGACAGACAGATGGAAGACAATCCCCTCAGAGCTGGCTGCGCTGGCCCTTGCCCTGGGCTTGGGCCCTTCGCCGGATCTGAGTCAGTCCTGGCCAGACTCTAGTGGTCCCCCACCACCACTGGGCCTGCCAGGACATTGGTTACATAACCTGTTTGTGGGTCAATCAACTCCTTGGGGGAGGGGACCTCCAGGCTGGACAGAAGCCCCTTTGTCCACGATTAGGATGAGGGGGGTGGGGACTTATGGAGAGGCCCAGGGGGTGTGGCCTGGTGGAAATATGATAGGATCCAGGGGGAGTGGGTAGATGGTGTGATTCGATTTCTAGGTTGGGAAGCAGAGTACTGTGTTCTAGTCCTATCTCTGACTATGTGACTTTAAAAGTGACTTCATCCTTCTGGGATTTAGTTTCTCCCATAATGTAAAATTAGGGGTTTAGATTAGATCATCTGTAAGACTTCTCTTGTTCCTAAAATTTCTCTTCCAGCTCTAACATTCTACATTCTAAGGTCCCTTCCTCTCCCTAAGGAGTCAACGTAGGTGGTATACTGACTAAGGGTGCTGGACCAGGAAGACCTGAATTCAAATCCTGCCTCTGACCCTTATTAGCTATGTGATTCTAAGCAAATCATTTAACCTCTGTTTACTTCAGTTTCCTCAACCGTAAAATGGGGAAAATAATAGCACCTACTTCAGGGTTGTTTTGAGGATGAAAAGAGATCATATTGGGAGAGGGGAAAAAAGCTCAGCACAATGTCTGGCACACAGTAAATGCTTAATAAATGCTTATTTTCTTCCTTCCTTCCCTCCCTCCTTCCTTCCTATTCTTCCCTTCCTCTTTCTTTTCTTCCTTCATTCCTTCCTCCCTCCTTCCCTGCCAGCTAACATTGTGAGCATCAAAGCCTCTTGTAGCTCTAACATTCTGTGTGCTAAGGTCCCTTTCAGCCCTAAAATTCTGCATTCTAAGATCCCTTCCAGCTCTGACATTCTAGACACTAAATCATTCTATGCTGTAAGATTTCTTCTAGCTCAGGCCTTCTATGGTTCTGTGATTCTATCCAGTGAGACCCACACATACATCTGTTCAGTCACACCACAGCACAGTAGACCTTCCTCATTAGCACATAATAGGTGCTCAATAAATAGTTTTGAATGAATGAAGTCACACATTCACACAGTCACATATCCACTCACTGTCACATACACAGTCACCCACGCTTGCCTCCCTGGCCAGGGGTGAAATTTAAGAGCAAAGGAGAATGATGGCTGGGATGGATCTGAAATAAACACTGGGAAGATGGGAGGGTCCTTGCCAAGAAAGTAATCCCCTACCTCCATCACACACACACACACACACACACACACACACACACACACACACACACACACACACACACACACGAGTCACGGAGTCAAACAAAAACACAAAGACAGTAAAGACATAGCCAGCCAGCCTGATAACATCCAGAGCTGGGGAGAATCTGTCTCCTCCACTGGACAGATTAGGAAATTGAACCAGGATGCAGGACACTTGTGCCCTTGTCCTCTTCTTTGCTCCATTTCAGCTCTGTCTTCGAGATCTCCTAGTATTTAGTGAGGGGAGGGAAGGGAAGGGCTCCCAGCTCTTCCATCCCCCTCTTTCCCTCTGAAAACCCACATAAAAGGTCACGGATAGCCCCAGGTCTTCCAAGGCTTTTTTGAGGTCATCAGATTTCTCTCTTCCTTTAGGGAAAACAGCTAGCTCCTTCAGCCCAGGAGTTTCTCCAGCAGACATAATAAATGACCATGCAGAGAGACCTTGAGAGCTTCCCGCTGTATTATCACCATATATCACCCTTTGATATCAGCTTATACTCCAGATCTTAACCAATCGAATCCTAATATCACTGAAGAACCCTAAAGCAACTGCGTGACCTCCAGGCATCAACCAAACTCGCCCCAAATATGGGCCCCCTGAGGCTATGATAGCAGCTCCCGGGATCATCACACTGACTCTGAGATGTCACCATCCTGACCTTACAAAATCAGCGCCGATTCCTGGGATATCACCTCTTTCACCCTGAGATCTAATCATGCACATCTCATAATATCACTTTACTGACCCTGTGATGCTATCATGTCAACTCCAAGATATAACACTAATCCCATGATATCCCCCTGCTCGGTGGTGTCCCTGTACTTAGCCCTATTATCACATCTTACCCTGTAGACACTGACAAGTGTGTCTGAGTTCTTGTGTTCCCTCTGTAAGGGGCAGGGCTTCCCGCCAAAGACTAGGAGAACCCCAAGGGCACAGGGTGCACACACACATTTCACCCCTGGACTTCAGGCAAGTGCCTGAATGCTCCTGGTTTCTCCCATCACCCACTCTGGCTACACCAAAACAAACAAGGCATGAGGTTGGCCCACACCCTTGGCTTCTCAGGATCCTTGAATCATATGGCAGCAAAATGATCATAGGTCACTGGCCAATGGTCCTCCTGGTCTATATAACAACCACACCTAGGCAGCCATTGATACCAAGGAATTGCAGGAGATTATCCCCAACTACTGATCTTCAAATCCCCACATCCATCAGCAGTTAAGTTTTGTCAAATTAGCTCAGTAATAATTTGCATCCATTTTTTTGCATCCATTCCCACCTCTCCACTCACACAACCACCACCCTAGAACAGGCCATCATTACCACTTTCCTGGAAGATCATAATAGCCTCCTAACGGCCTTCATTTCTCTCCTTTCCAAGCCATCCTGCACATGCTGCCAAGTTAATCTTCCCAGTGTTCCACTCTGATCACAACACTCTTGAGTTCAAAAAA